>NW_023270451.1:58695099-58744615 GCF_011800145.1 Mirounga leonina
TCCATTTCACTTAACTTATGTTATGGCTCATGAAAAATGAAAGAAACCCTTCTCTTTGGTTAAAGTATCATATCATTGGGGCGCCTGGGTGGCTCAGTTGGTTAAGCAGCTGCCTTCAGCTCAGGTCATGATCCCAGGGTCCTGGGATCGAGCCTCACGTCGGGCTCCCCGCTCAGCAGGAAGCCTGCTTCTCTCTCTCCCTCTGACTGCCACTCTGCCTACTTGTGCTCTCTATCTCTCTGTCAAATAAATAAAAACCTTTAAAAAAAAATCATATCATTGTTCTTCCTTAACTTAAGAATAATAATGCAGGGTAATATATCCATAAATTATGTTTCTAGAAACCCTGCACTTGAGAGGTCAGCTCAAGCAATGAAAGCCATCACCTGAGATAGAATCAGTACTTGGCACCTGTCTCTTGTCTTGTTTCACCTCAGATAACCTCTCTTTCACTGATTGGTAAGGATTATATCCAGCAAAAAGTACAGCCCAGACTGAGATATGATTCCTCTGACAGTTTGGGGCACAATATAAATTAGGGCATTTCTGCAGCCATGAGACCATTTTTCTTCAATCAAGGTCCGTGTCTACAAACTGCAGTCAAAAATGGTTCTAGGAGACTCAGTGATAGACACTACTGTTGACGACCGGGTAATTTAAGGTCCTGTAGCACCTGAGAGTTTCACAGGGAAAAATATACTAAAAAGCAGAGTACCCTCTTGGATGGTGTGAATATGGTTATAAGGAATTGGGGCTGCTGATTCTGGTAGACAGTGGTAACTGAGCTGCAGGTGTGTGATTGGAAAAACAAAAGAAATGCTGAAATATTAAGTCCTTTGCCATGTAAATAGAAAGAGTGAAAGAGTAAATATTTCCCAAACATTATTAGTCACCTGTTTTCATTATGCCGTTCAAGACAAATCCAGGAAAGGAATTATATTTTCTTTCCAGAAACATCCTTAAAGATCTTGGGGAATCGTTTAGTCAGTTGAGGTTGTTTTCCTTAGTAACCTGTGAATTTTCCATCATACTCGTCCCCTTGGTCACTTCTCCATAAGCACAGGCACACCAAGAATGGGATGAGGCATTGATCAGAGGATCCCGTTGTCTCGGGCCTCAAGATAGACCCCTGGTCTGGTTATTCTAGGTGCTGACTTTTCTTGACTTTGGTTTTTATTTTTCTTCTTCCTCGAAAGATGAAATTCATCCTATTTCATATTTCTGTCTGGCCAATTCTAATAGCAAATGGTTGGTTGTAACTTGTGTAATCTGGTTCCTTAATCTGGCATGAAATTATTACCTGAAAAGGCTGAGAAGTGCTGACGTAAATATGGGAAAGCAAGAGTTGCTTCTACTCAAAAGAGCAAATGTAATATTCTGGAAGAAATTCTGAAGGATACACTTCAAAGGGTTGATTGCCTCAGCCTGGGCACCTACTAAACTGGGCAGAGACTGTATAAAACTCCCTGCCAATCTACTCCTTTATCGCTCTTCTGTAATAAAGTCACTTTCAAGTTTTTTTTTTAATAAGAAACTGATAAAATATTTTTATGACTCATAAAGTACAAGTGATTTTATTACAGAGAGTACTGCTTTCTGGATGATCCTTAGAAATGTTTTTGAGTCCATTATTCTTTTCTTGTCATACCACTTCTTCCATTTTCCTCAACAGTTTCTAATACATTTCAACAAAAATTTTCACAAATTTGTGAACATTTTTGTGAACAAGGTTTTCTAGCCTTTTATTAACATCGACCTAGCCACTATTATTCTTTTTTTCTGTTGAGGATTAAGGATTCTAAGCATAGATTCTTAGTGCCAGACCCTCTGCTGTACTCTCATTTCTCTTGGCAATGACTCTGCCTGGGAGATGGTATGTTTCCCTTCTACACACTTGGATTCTGTAGCATCAAAGGGAAGAGCAGTTGGCTTAAGAAGGCATGGCTATCACTGGCAGAGCCAGGGGTCAAACCCCAGTGAGATTCCAAAATCACAGTCTGCCTTCAGTGCCAAGTGATTGAACTAAGTAAGCATTAGACCATATTACATTGTGAATCATGGTCTAGGTTGGGCATGTGGAACTTCATGTTCTTTATCAGGGTGCTCAGGATTCTCAGACTGAATTCTACGACTTGAGAATGAGAACTTCTCTGAATTCTACACATGTGTGAAACTAGCCCCCACGTGCCAGGCACAGCTGGTGCTGTTGCTCGCTCCCCCCCAGAACCCTCTGCGCGTCTGTTCATGGCTGCCCTTTGCCCTGCAAGAGCCGAATAGGAGGATCACAACGGACTCTAATTTTTCTGGTCCTGGCAGAGTGGGATAGAGGTTGAAGGCAGCATTGTTCTCTCTTTTTTTTTTTTTTTAAGATTTTATTTATTTATTTGACAGAGATAGAGAGAGAGCACAAGTAGGCAGAGAGGCAGGCAGAGGGAGAGGGAGAAGCAGACTCTCCACCGAGCAGGGAGCCCGACATGGGGCTCGATCCCAGGACTCGGGATCATGACCTGAGCCGAAGGCAGCCGCCTAACCAACTGAGCCACCCAGGTGCCCCAGCATTGTTCTCTCTTATTACCAGCATCGGCACTCCCTGTTTTCTGCCTGCTAGAGCACTGAAACCTCTTCTCTGTGTGTTTAAAAAAAAAAAAAAATTCACATTTGCAGTTTAGACTAGAAGGTCAGAAGTAAAAAATGATTGTTGCAGGACACCTGGCTGGCTCAGTCATTGGAGCGTGTGATTCTTGATGTTGGAGTTGTGGGTTTGAGCCCCATGATGGGTGTAGAGATGACTTAGAAATAAAATCTTTAAAAAATGATTTTTGCAAATAATTATACTAAACTGAGAGACAGAGAAGCTATAGTAGCCACTCTTTTGTAACTTTTCAAGAGCTACCTACAACAGAATCACTTGGGTTCTTGTTAAAACATGGATTCTGGAAGCCTATTGAAAACTCAGTCAGTCAGTATCTCCGGGTGGTGGGCCTGAGGCTGCATTTTAACGAGTTTGTCAGGTGATTTTCACCCATGCTAAGGGTTGAGAAACCCCTCCTTTGCTGCTTATCTGTTGTTCTCAGTGTTCCCCAAAGCCAAGCTAGAATTTCTAAAATGTTAAGAATCCATTAGGGAATCACAAAAGTATATTTTTCCTTTATAAATCTTGCAATGGTGTCCTCATTTCCACACTTAATTACTTAAAACACCAACCAACAAATAAAAAGTTTGAATCAAAATCTTTACTAGTCTTACAAAGTAATAATGAAGTTATTAAAGATATTGAAATACTGTCATCATAGCAATAGAAATAATAATTGAGGATTATGAATTATAATTTAAAAATAATATTTATAGGTATGATGTCCAAGACACTGGTGCATTCATTACCATCCCCGTCTCAGAGAAGGTAACTGAGGCCCAGAGAGATTAAATAACTTGCCCAAGGTCACACGGCTCATATAGGGTGGAGCTAGGATCAGAACACAGACAGAAAGCCTTGAGAGCTTCTGTTCAGGTTTTACATTCCAAGATGCCCAGTATTTGAAAAGTTAATAAGCATCCCAAATTTTATATTTTTTTTTTTATAGAACAGAACTGAAACTGACCCGGAAGGCAGCCTATGTGAGATACTTCAATAGCTCAGCCTTCTTCTTCTCAGGGTTCTTTGTGGTGTTTTTATCTGTGCTTCCCTATGCACTGAACAAAACAATCATCCTCCGAAAAATATTCACAACCATCTCATTCTGCATCGTTTTGCGCATGGCAGTCACTCGGCAGTTCCCCTGGGCTGTACAAACCTGGTATGACTCCCTGGGAGCAATAAATAAAATACAGGTAATGTACCTAACTGGGCATCGTATGCAATGATTTTAGAACAGTTTTGAACTTTTCTAGTGAGTAAACTCTCTGGAGACAAAGTCTTGGTCTTGGGCCTGTTCGATGCACAGGATTTCCTCTCTTGATGTCTATGTGTAGTCTAATGAGCCCTTGTGATGAAAGCCCAGTGAAATAAATGAAGGTCTGTGAGATTCTCTCAAGTCAAAGAAGTTGAAGAAAATATTGTTTCTGTAATCTGGAGAATTTTATTTAATCAACCAGTAGATTAGTTCTAATGAACTTGGCAAATGTGCAAAAGATGGTAGCAGATTCACCAGGAAGTCATAAAACATTCCAGCTAAAACTAAGAATGGTTACCTTAAACTTTTAAAAAATTTTCAACCTACTTTCCAGAATGTCAGATAGATGAGAATGGCATTTTATGTCACATCCTAGCAATGCTCATGTAGCTGGTAGCTTGGAAGAGAAGTTCTAAAGTCCTCAGGTGATTATACTGGTATATATAAAGCTAATTGAATCACCACCATGAATTTATGTGTGGTTATAATTTTTATAATTAATATACAGATCAAAAATGTATTCTTATACTTTTTTGATATCCACTTAAATGTTTAACCAGAAGATAAATCACTGTGATAGAAAGAAAAATGAGGGTGAAGGGTGAACCACTTTTAGGTGGTTCTGCCATTATGTAATCTTGGCCAGACTTTGCCAGTGGTGGCCCATGGACCTAATTTTGGCCTTGAACCTGTTTCACTTGATCTTTAAATTAAAAACAAACAAACCAACAGCCCATTTGCATTAGTTGCCAGCATTTAAAAGTTGGGTGATGTTACATATTCAATAAATCATGTCTTCAGCCTCTTTTGAAGAATTGGAATATATAGTAACTGGGTCCTCTTCCCTTATAAGCTGTGGCAACTCCCCCCCTTAAGAGGGCCTGCTCTCTTCTGTTCTACACAGTCTCTACTCAGTCACCCTCCTTAAATTTATCATTTTGAAAATATGTGAGTTTGAGATCTGTGAGTTAGACAAATTGGGGAATGTAATTCAGAACCCATAGCAGCTCTTAGACTAATCTTATTTCTTCTGTTAACTCTTCTCAACTGAGAGAGATAGAGATAGAGATAGAGAAGAGAGAGAGAAAAAATGAACATACATACAGACTTGAAGAGAGAACATCACAAAGACAGGGAGAGTCACTGAACAGGAACATAGTCAGAGAAACAAAACTGGGAGAAAAAGAGAGAAACCAAGGTAGAGATAGTGAGTGAGAGAAGAGTAGAGGAGAAAAAGCAAAAGCGAGGCAAGGAGCAGACTGTCCTCAATACCTGCTGTGGTAGGACTTCAGGACTTAATTCTTCCTGATGCTCCCACCTTCCCTCATAGAACCCTAATAATGTCTAATAGAACCCTTCTTTTAGAGTCAAGGTTCGATGCTTTAAAATCAGTTATATCAGATTTTCATACCTTTACGTAACCCAGAGAAGTGATGCTATCGATGCCTCAAATAAGGAGGGTGCTGTAGACGTGAAGACATTAGTTTTCTCTCTGTCCTAATTGTTGAATTGAGGCACATTGGAGGGTAATTCAGGGAGGGCTTATAAATTTATCACCCAGGTTAACATGTAAGTGTAGAAGGAAGACATCAGTTGCGTGTTAAAATCTAATGTATAAAAACAGTTTTATAAAATAGCACATGTTTTAAGAGTGCCTTTCAAATGTGATAAATCCTAGTGCTTGGCAAATAACTTTAGAACACTGCGAACGATTATTTTATTAAGAAGTAATTTCTGATCTATTCATAAATCTTCATAAAACCCAAATACAGGATATAGAACTATTGGAGTGTAAAATAGGTGTAATAAAGCAATAATGCTATTCTAGTTCTACAATATGTTTGTGCCTTCTTTTGTAAACAGGATTTCTTACAAAAGCAAGAGTATAAGACGTTGGAATATAACTTAACAACTACAGAAGTAGTGATGGAGAATGTAACAGCCTTCTGGGAGGAGGTCAGAATTTTTTAATTGTTTGCTCTAAATACTTCAGCATTTTCTCCTTTGCGAATCTGGTTTTCATCTAATAAACAAGAAAGTTAGAACGATAATTGAACTGGTAGTGCTGAGAGGGGAGCCGCTGCACTTACTGGATCAATTAAGATTAGGAAGTAATGCAAACCTCAGAGGTTCTGGAGCCTGGTAAGAGCAGGACTTGAATTTTGGCTCCGCCATTTATTCTGTGTGTAATTTAGATTGAATTTCTTGTGGAGCCTTTGGTTCTCCATCTGTAAAATGAAATATTAATATTTCCCTCGCAACCAGTGCCTGGTTTCTTGCAAGTTTGTTGTGAAGTGTGAAGCGCTCAGCATAGTACCATACACATAATAGTTCCTCAAGAAATGCTCCTTTCTCTGATCTCAAGTTCCAGTCCAATGTGTTTGCATACACCGGTCAACATAAAGATGTAGGAGAGATACATCCATGTGTTGTTTTCTATTTTTACTTATATCCATTCACTATTAAAAATTCTCTCGTATATCTCAAAGTCAGAAAAATATTATCAAGGATGTTCAGCCTCTCAAGAAGCAATATTTGATGATTGAGAACACCTATTGAGTTCCTCTTTCCTTATCGCTTGTATCTGCCGAGTAAAGATAGGAGTTACGAAACCAATGTCCTATTTCTACATTTTCTAAAATATCTGAAACTGGTTTTATTTATATAAGCAACTTGACAGCGAGGCCTTCACTTCACTTCATTTTTAAAGATACAGGTTAGAGAATAATTCTTTATCTGCCTAGCAAAATTGTTTGTGGGAAAATGTCAGGTCAGAAAGGGATCAGATTGATTTTACTTCTTTGTTTTTAGGAGTTTCAAAGGCCGTTCTCGGCATGAGGGAAAAATAAGAAGTTTAACGTTTTCCCTCCTAATTTCAGACAAAATCGTTTCCCTGCTCTGCTGCAAAAATCTTCCATTTTCCTCTCCTTCCATCTAATAAAATAGGTAACATGCTCAAACCCTTACTCTGTGCCAGACCCTAGGATAAGCGCTCGATACGTGTTGTCTCATTTAATTCACTTAACATTCCTGTGACCTAAGTAATTTAGTGATAAGAAAGTGGATGCTAAGAAAGGTTAAGGGTTCTGGCTCAGCTCACACAACTGGTAGGGGCCAAAGCCGGAATTTGGGCCCAGAGGTCATAGTCTACAATCCGTTCACCCAACTGTTGCCTCCCATCTGGCTATATCCTCATCCTCCAGTCTTTGACTATAACCTGCCAAATTCTGGACACTTCTTGATCACAAGAAGTAGGGGTCTCTAAATCCTACCTTTACAGTATAGTCTTTCAGGTTCAAGGTTTCTAGTCTCTTCAGTGCTCCCTTTGGACCCTGCCTGGTACAATCTCTGCTTATTCCAAGACCAGTCATTTCAGTTCTTCTCCTACAACTCTCTCAATTCCCATTTCCTTCCACTGGCTCCTTTCCTGCAAAACGTTACTTTATGGACCTTGGTGAGGTAGGTGCTGTCTAGGAAAATCATAAAATCATTTGTAAGCTTTACGCTGTTCTTGTTTCAACCTTAGTGGGCCTGTAAACCTTCTTGGGAAATCTTTTCATTTGTCTTAATTAATTTTCTTTACCATTTCCCCAGAAGCTATTCCAGATTTTTATCACTTTCCCGAAAGCCCCAACTTCTCTCAGGATCTGAGAGAAGTTGCCTTCTACAAAACAGAAAGAAAAGAGAAGCCATTATCATGTATGAATGCTTCCAACTTCCCTGTTCACCCTTGGAATTATGTGTTCCTCCTTCCTTCATGTCTAAGAGAAAGATAGATGTTTCTCCCTGCCCTTGACTGAGCTATTACTACTTCGCTTCATCTTCTTAGAACAGGGGGCCAGCAGACCTCTCTCTAAGAGCTTCAACATCTCCTTTCAACTGACTCCTTTTCCCATTCAGATGTTTTCCAGTTAAAAAAAAAGTCTTCCCTTGCTTTTGTCCACCCACCTTCATCCTCCAAACCTTATCCCTTTCTGTCCCTTTGTTGTCACGCCTGTTATTTCCTCATCTTTCATGGGCTGCTCCCTACCGCAGTCTGGATTCTGCCCTCGCCGACACATCAGAAGGGTTCCTTTCTTCTTGAATTGATCACTTAGCTTTAGTGCAACCACTCTTTCCATATTATTTTATCCTCAGACCATGACTTCTACCTCTTCCCTGCCTGCTGCTTCCATGGTGATGGGCATGGGGTCCCCATTTAGGCTTTCTTCTAGCATTTCATGCCCCCTGTGGGTGACCTCAAGCTCAGGGCAAACTGAGATCAATGTACTGATGAGTCTCAAATGTAAATTTCTGGCCCCAGTTTCTTTCCTGAACTTCTCTCATGCATTTCTAAATTTCCTGCATGCTCCTCAAGCACTTCACATTCATCACTCGCCAAGCTTCACACACCCTCTCCTCCCAGTGTATTTGCTATTTCCTTTGTTGGCATCAACAGCGCCCAAGGGGCAAGTCCCTGGTGAATTATATATGATTCTGCCCTCAATCCAAGACTGGGAGTGGGTAAAATTACTACTTACTTATTAGGAAGCTGAAACTTAGTTTAAGCAACTAGAACAAAATTAGACAACAAATTAGGGAAGAGCTAAAAGGTCAGCCTAAGTTTCTCTGACTCCAAAATGCTTTACCACTCACCATACTGCTCTTTATTTAAACAAAACAAAACAAAAAAGAGTGACTGCTGCTTTACGGTATATTGCTTTCACATACATGATCTCATTTAATACCCTCAACAACACCAGAGACTGAAGTTCAGAATGTTAACAATGACTTGTCAACCATTAGCCAGCTAGTTGAGATGTCACAAGAATGGGGTAAAGACAAAGGATATCATAACCATTTCATGTACAACTACAGGGGACATGTAGACATGGAAAATGTTCAATCTTATTAGGGAGCAAATAAATAAAAATAAGATCAATAGTGAGATTCCATTTTCACCTATAAAACTACAAAAAAAAAGTTAAAACAAATCCAAAACCAAAAATCAGTGTCGATAAGGGTTCTTGAAAACAAACACTCTCATATAATTATTGGTGGAAGAAAATTTAGAACTACTATTGACAAGACTTGGAATTTCATATGTCTTTTGCTCTCGAAACTCCACTTGTGGGAATTTTTACAAAAAAAAAGTGCTCCCCAGTTTATAACAAAGTACATGTGAATAGTTTATCCATACTCTTGGATACTATCTTACAACTAAAAATTATATTAAAATAGTATTTAATGGTATATGAAAATGTTGATGATTTATTATAAGTCATAAAAAGTGGGTCACCACCTTATTTTTTCTTAATTTTGTAAAATATATATATATTTTATTGAAATATAGTTGACCTATTATGTTAGTTTCAGGTATACAACATAGTGATTCAACAATTATATACATTACGAAATGCTCACCATGATAAGTGTAGAAACCATCTGTCACCATACAGAGTTATTACAATAATATTGACTATAATCTCTATGCTGTACCTTTCATCTCTGGTTATATGTATGTATTTACATACAAAATTATATATATCTATATATGTAAGAAAGTGGAGGGATTTCTTTTTTTTATTTATTTTTTATTTTATTTTTTTTAAAGATTTTATTTATTTATTTGAGAGAGAGAGAATGAGAGACCAAGGGCACGAGAGGGAAGAGGATCAGAGGGAGAAGCAGACCCCCTGCTGAGCAGGGAGCCTGATGTGGGACTCGATCCCGGGACTCCAGGATCATGACCTGAGCTGAAGGCAGTCGCTTAACCAACTGAGCCACCCAGGCGCCCCGGGATTTCTTTTTTTTTAAAGATTATTTATTTATTTATTTATTTGAGAGAGACAGAGAGAGTGACTGAGAACACAAGAAGGGGAGAGGGGCAGAGGGAGAGGGAGAAGCAGATTCCCCACTGAGCAGGGAGCCTGATGTGGGCTCGATCCCAGGACCTGGGCATCATGGCCTGAGCTGAAGGAAGATGCTTAACCAACTGAGCCAGTCAGGCGCCCCAAGAAAGTGGAGGGATTTCAGTTGAAATGTTATGTATGGTTTCTTCTCAGTAGTAGTACTACAAGTGATTTCTATTTGTTTTGCTTTTCTGTATTCTCCAAATTTCTTAAAATAAGTGTCTTCTATAATCAGAAATAAAGATTATTAGCCACAACAGCCTTCCATGGGTCCACATGCTTATTGGTTTAAAGTCCCACTTCCAAGCATGGCACAAGTCCTTCAACAGCCTGCGTTGCCCATCTTACAAGGACACCTTTTGTCATTTTGCCACATACATCTGACCTGGCCACTCACCACTGCTGAGACATACTGTTTTTTTAAGCCTAAACCATCGTACATGCAGATCTGTCTTCCTGGAGCACCTCTATCATTTCTTGGTCTTGGAAATCCCACTTCTGTCCCTCCTCGGGTCATTTACTTGGTCCAGTTCCAGGCTGAGTTGCTTGTTCTCTGTAATGTACTCCCATAAGATTTGGTGTGATTTTCAGTTCTAGCACTAAGCATGTTTCAGTATTAATATATATTCATACATTATTCTCCTGTGTGTGGGATTTTTGAAGTGGTCTTTAATATAGAGCTGATGCTCAATAAATGGCTGTGAAATAAACAAACAAATAAATAAATAAGGGAGGGCTGCCTGGGTGGCTCTGTTGGTTGAGGGTTGAGTGTCCAATTCTTAGTTTTGGCTCAGGTCATGATTACAGGGTCCTGAGATTGAGCCCGGGTCAGGCTCTGTGTCAGTGGGGAGTCTGCTTGAGATTCTTCCCTCTCCCTCTGCCCCTTCCTCTGCTCACACTCTCTGTCTCTAAAATAAATAAATAAATCTTTTACAAAAATAAATGAATAAGGGAATAACAAATGCCCTTGTCCCATTTTATAAAGACTTTTTATTGTCTACTTCTTAAAAGCTTTGCTTTTAGTTGTTTGATGACTAAGGGGGATGTAGGCCATCCATATCGTGAGAACTCAAAGCAGTGGTCTTCAAACTTAATTGCTTATGTATGACCTAAAAGAATTTTGAAAAACTATGACATATAATCTCTGACACATTGTGAAGTTGACATAAATTTTTGTGTAGTTTTAAGTGGTGGCAAGAGGTGTAATTCCTGTTTATTGTATATTGTCTAAGTATGTTAAATGGATTTTTGTCAAAACCTTGGCATTATAGTTTGAGTGCATTCAGTTTATGGAAGATAAATGAATTTATGAAGTCAGTTCTCATTGTAAAGCCATTCGGCTTGCTTTCTGTCAGAAAAAGTATAGCAACCTTAAAATTAATAAGATAATTAATGTGTATCAACTAAATTTATTAAATTATCAAAAATTAAGTTATCAAATAATTAATTAAAATACCTTATCCTGCCACTAATTTCTGTAATCTTATTCTAAGCTAGGTAAGACCCATAGATTGCCTTCAGGTGAAATGAGATGTTACCTCCTTCAGTATTCCTGGCTTTGCTTTCTTTCACAAGAAAGAAAATTATTCTTCTCTGTTCCCCTTGTGTGTGTCCTAGAGGTTTTTACACTCCAGGAAGGACAGCACAGTAAGACTTAGCACTGGTGACAGGCTCCTCTTCTTTGTCAAGTGAGGCAAGTACAACTGTGAGCCGGGAAGTGGGAAAGAAGAAATGACAAACAGCAAGCAGATCTTAGGCAGACTGATTTTAGGAAGGAGTATATTTGGTGGTTGAGAATGTGGGAATAGATTCCCTCAAGACTACGCATGAGCTTCCTCCCGATCAGTCCTTGGGGCTGGTTACTCTGGATTGAAGACCCTGCTACCCTAAAGCTTCCCATGGGGCAATAGAGAAGCAGGGAACTTTCTTTTTCTTTCTTTTTTTTTTAAAGATTATTTATTTATTTATTTATTTATTTATTTATTTATTTATTTATTTATTTATTTGAGAGAGAGAGACAGGAGAAAGGGAACAGAAGCAGGGGGAGTAGGAGAGGAAGAAGCAGGCTTCCCGCTGAGCAGAGAGCCCGATGTGGGGCTCGATCCCAGGACCCTGGGATCATGACCCGAGCCAAAGGCAGACGCCTTGAAAGTTCCCCAGTAGGGAACTTTCAAAAGGGAATTCCTTCCTCCCAACTATTCTCATATAAGGGAATTCATCTGAATTATCTGGCAATCTCATCACGTTTATACTTAAGAACTACTTAAGTGCTTTAGGCTTCTTAGAGGATGGTGCCAGTGGCGTGTTAGAAGAGTGGTTCAGGTTGGGTTGTAATTTCACTCTGGCCAACTTTAGTCATTTCACCTCTGAGTCACAAAGTCTACTGCTTTGAAAGAGATGGATTGTAAAATCTACCTCTGATGTTATTATTGTGCTGAGGATTAGATAATATTTATTTGCTCAGCCTATAGAAGAAGGTACATGTTTTCTTCAATATTAAATTAAGTTTAATTTAATTTAATGGTGAGTGACAATCTAGGATATTGAAGTTATGTTTCCATTAAATGCTTTATTAAAATTTTCAGTGTTTTGCATCATGTACTCTAGAACTCATATACTATATAATTACATGCTATAAAGTATGGATCAGGTGGGGCGCCTGGGTGGCTCAGTCGGTTAAGCGTCTGCCTTCAGCTCGGGTCATGATCCCGGGGTCCTGGGATCGAGCCCCACATCGGGCTCCTTGCTCGGCAGGAAGCCTGCTTCTCCCTCTCCCTCTGTCTGCCGCTCCGCCTGCTTGTACTCTCTCTCTCTGTCAGTAAATAAATAAAATCTTAAAAAAAAAAAAAAAAAGAATGGATCAGGTGCCATGTGCTTTTCATAATACATAAAACAAATATCTATTGAAAATACCTGAAAAACCTACCTTTGTATTTTCTGTATTTTTTTTTTTTCAGGGATTTGGGGAATTACTTGAGAAAGCAAAACAAAACAGTAATGACAGAAAAATTTCCAATGGTGATAACAGCCTCTTCAGCAACTTCTCACTTCTTGGTGCTCCTGTCCTGAAAGACATCAGTTTCAAGATAGAAAGAGGACAGTTGTTGGCGGTTGCTGGATCTACCGGAGCAGGCAAGGTAATATCTTCTATTCCTCACTGTGAGAACTTAATTTGGCGTGCACTTCTTTCTTTTCCTAGTTTGTCTGTAGTGTAAGAGGGTATGTTGGAGAAATTCTTACATCGGTAGTAGGAGAACACCTGGATATAGTGTCCCTTACATAAATTATTCCACTGATAATATTCTCTAGTCTTTTTTTTTTCTTCATATTACTTCAGTGACTTTTTCTTCTGCATCTTTATATGGTATATGGCACACAACACAGTGTTTTTCCCCCCGCCCCCATGCATGTGCTGATCTTTACATTTATTAAATTTTTTCCTTCTTTTCTTTCTTTCTTTTTTAAAAATGTTATTATGTTATGTTAGTCACCATACAATACATCATTGGTTTTTGTTGTAGTGATCCACGATCCATTGTTTTCGTATAACACCCAGTGCTCCATGCAGTACATGCCCTCCTTAATACCCATCACCGGGCTAACCCATCCCCCCACCTCCCTCCCCTCCAAAACCCTCAGTTTGTTTCTTGGAGTCCATATTCTCTCATGGTTTGTCTCCCCCTCTGATTTTCCCACCTTCATATTTCCCTTCCTTCTCCTAATGTCCTCCGTGCTATTCCTTATGTTCCACAAATAAGTGAAACCATATGATAATTGACTTTCTCTGTTTGCCTTATTTCACTTAGCATAATCTCCTCCAGTCCCATCCATGTTGATGTAAAAGTTGGGTATTCATCCTATCTGATGGCTGAGTGATATTCCATTGTGTATATGGACCACATCTTCTTTATCCATTCGTCTGTTGAAGGGCATCTCGGCTCTTTCCACAGTTTGGCTATTGCGGACATTGCTGCTATGAACACTGGGGTGCATATGGCCCTTCTTTTCACTACATCTGTGTCTTTGGGGTAAATACCCAGTAGTGCAATTGCTGGGTCATAGGGTAGCTCTCTTTTTAAATTTTTGAGGAACCTCCACACTCTTTTCTTTTTTTAGATTGGAGCATAGTTGACACCCAATGTTACCTTAATTTCTGGCATACAATATAACAGTTGAACACTTCTATACATTACACTATGCTCACAAATGTAGCTACCATCTGTCACCATACAACACTATTACAATACCATTGGATATATTCCTTTGCTGTACCTTTCATCCATGTGGGACTTACTCATTCCATAACTGGAAGCCTGTATCTCCCACTCCCCTTTACTCATTTTGCCCATCCCCCCACACCTCTCCCCTCTGGCAAACATCAGATTGTTTTCTTATTTATGGGTCTTTTTTTGCTTTTTGTTTGTTTATTCTTTCCTTTCGTTTTTTAGATTTCATATATAAGTCAACAAAGTGTCTTATACATGGTGGACATTCAGTAACTTTATCGAATAAATGAACCATTCATTTTTACCAATCTTTGGCATAGACAGTTTTTTTTCAGAGCTAGTCCAGGAAAATCATGGTGTAGATTTAACCTCAGAACCACATAGGCAGAAGGTCCCTATTTTGTTGATTCAGGATTTTAGAGAATGGACTCAGACTTGCTTAGGATTTATTATGAGGAAAATTACTGAGTGGAATAGATTTTTGAAAGAAATACATAGGAATGTTAATTTATTCAATGCTGGTCCGTTTCCTACTCCCTACCCCCATCCCAACTTATTATAAGCCAAGAATATTTAGAGATACGTCTGACAAAAATTTACATGTTAAAAAGCAAAAACAGCTAAAGAGTTGAACTCAAGGATGAAAGCGAAGGAAGGAAGGAGGGAAGGTAGGAAGGTAGGAAGGAAGGAAGGAAGGAAGGAAGGGGCACTGCTGCTATAAGATAAAAATGTAAATAAAAGTAGAAATTAAGAAACATTTCTGAAAGACATTCATTAATATATAGGAAGAACAATATTTTTGAAGAATTTAATTTGAAACTTGGGAAACAAAATGCTACAGAAAATGTCTAGTCATTGAATTTGGTGTCCACAATGTTAGTAATACAGTTTGCTTATTTCTCTTTCCAATTCTCTTTTTCTACATGTGAAACAGGCTTTTTAAATAAAGTAGCTGTACTTGTATATTCTCTTCTTAGGAGAACTTGTTCCTCCTTTTAAGTATCATTTTTTCCTTCTATTTCTTATATAATATTAGTAGCAATTTTCACTATTAAAATAAAAAGATAACCATAGGAGAAGTTGTTCATCAGCAAATTATAGATGGTCTAAACGAGAAAGTTTGCTGGTGGGAGGTAATTATGTTTCATATAATTTTTAAAATTCTGTTTATATGTTTAAAGTTACTTCTTTGAAAGGTGTACAAAAATAGCTTTGGATTCACCAATTACAAGACTTACCAGCAATTAAATTTCAGGCAATTCTATTAAGAATTGATGAGCAGATAATTGCTGGCTGGAGTTGCAGTTGCATCTTCTGGGAAGTAGCTCTGAAGACCAAGTCAGAGGAAGGCAGTGGTTCCTTAGGGATAATTAAACTCTTCTGAGGGCTTGGCAGCTCAATCCAGGAGGGAGCCTTTTCACAGTATTAGGAATGGAGTATTTTTTTTTTTAAATTTTATTATGTTATGTTAGTCACCATACAATACATCATTGGTTTTGATGTGGTGATCCACGATCCATTGTTTTCTTATAACACCCAGTGCTCCATGCAGTACGTGCCCTCCTTGATACCCATCACTGGGCTAACCAATCCCCCCCCCCAAAAAACCCCCCTGTTTTTTCCACGAAATCAATCTATCCACGTTTCTCAACACCCCCTCATACATATCCCTCACAGTCATTTTTCCCTTCCTTTTCCTAATGTCCTCCATGCTAGGAATGGTGTATTTTATAATCGACTGGACAGAAGATCTAGCTAATACATATAAAATTGAATAGTTGCAGATATTAACATTTGAAGTCAAGTCCCATCACACTCAGTTTGGTATATCACAAGCCTTCAAGATAACCAAATAATTCTACTTGTATGACTTAGCCTGGTATGCTTGCAGAGATTTTATAGCATAAAGATATTCATCACAACATTGTTTCCATATCCAAAAACTGGAGGGGCCCCTAAATGTCTATATTAAAGAATTGGTTAGATAAATTTTGGTGTATAGAATGGCATGTTATTCAGTCAGTAAAAAGGATGTTAAAAATGACTGTGAAGGATATGTATGATATGCTGTTAAGAAAGAGCAAGTTATAAAATGTCACATCCATAATGACTTGTGTTTTATAAAAGCATGTATATATGTATATGTGTGTCTGGAAGGACATTTATGGATCAAGTTGCTATCTCTGAGATTTTGGGTGTATTTTGTATCTCTAGATTTTCCAAAGTTACAAATATTTATATATATATTAACATATGTTATTTACTTAAAACACTAAGGTCAGGTTTAATTTTATCCCTCTTTCCTGTTACAATTGTCTAGACTGTAAGGGACCCTTCTCTTTATTCAAGGGCTGTCCTGGTGCTTAACACACATTTATTTAATCGAACATCGTTGAGAAAACAGGTTTTTTTTGTTCTAATCTACATTGTCTTTCATTTATGAAACTTCTGTGAATTATTTTAATTAAGCAAAATTGGTTTAAGAGTCTGCACCACTGGGTACCCTTGACTGAAGGATGGCTTGTGGCATCTCCCCCAGGGCGGGGGGGTGGGGGTGGGATTTTCATTTCTTCTGTTGTCCGCATCACAGCTGAAGGATTCTGTGGTCTTGCTGACAACCCTGACACCACATAGTTTCTGTCATCCCTCCTGGCCTTTCCCTGGTACTAGATTTTAGCGTGGTTTTATAGTAACTGAACAACAGATGTGTAGAAGAGCTATCAGTGCCTGCTTTTGTTTACATTTAAAATGAAATACAAATGTCTGTGAAGTTTTATCAACATTTTCTTGTCAGTGTGTGTGTGTATATATATATGTTCAGTGATGGTTTCACTTAATGTCCTATCTCTCAAAATACCAAAATATTGATAAATAATTTTTATATATTTTATGTATTTTATATATAATTATTTTTATATTTGTATTATATTAATGAGTATTAAATCAACATTAATATTAACATATATATAATATCAATATTATATAGATTTAACGTGGATAGGCAGATCTTTTCCATTGTTTGGGTTTATAAAGCTGTACTATATTAAAATATTGCTTCTAAAATATTTAAAAAATAAATATTGCTTCTAGCTTTAATTTTTATACAAAAGGATTTTACATAGAAATAAAATATTTTAGATTTTTTCCTTCATATAACAAAAATTATAAAATATACTGAAATCGATATCACAAAGATGTCTGTTACCTAACCCTGCCTTCTTCCTAATATATTTTAGGTGATATTATTATTTATTAAAAATTTTTTTTAAGATTTTATTTATTTATTTATTTGATAGAGAGAATGAGAGAGAGAGAGAGAGCATGAGATGAGGGAGGGTCAGACGGAGAAGCAGACTCCCCACTGAGCAGGGAGCCTTATGTGGGACTCGATCCCGGGACTCCAGGATCATGACCTGAGCCGAAGGCAGTCGCTTAACCAACTGAGCCACCCAGGCGCCCTATTTATTAAAATTTAACTGACGATTAAGAACTCTAGAAAATTAAAATATATAAAAACTGGAGAAATTTCCTTTTTACTCTGTCTCTGCTCTATTTTCTACTTTCGACCGTTCTATCCCCCAGCCCAGGTAGCCAATCTTAATTTTTTGAATATATATATATATATATATATATATATATATATATATATATATAAATAACTGCATAGTATTCTATTGTACAGGTGGATGTTGTATTATGTAATGAGTCATCAATTGATATTTGGGTTGTTTCCAGTGTTTTGCTAACACAAAAATGACACTGTGACTATCCTTGCACATATGCCATTTAGCACATCTGCAAGTGTATCAGTAGGACAGCTTCCTAGAAATGGTAAAGCATTTGTGTATTCATTGAGCTTCTGTCCCTGAAGATTGCACTAATCTATGTGTGTACCATATGATCTATATAAAAGTATGGATTTCTCCATAGCATCGCCAGCAGATGATGTTATCTAATTTTTAAATTTTTTCCAGTCTTATTCTAGGAGGAAGTGGCATATCCATGTATTTTTAATTTCCGTTTCTCTTATTATGAATAAAGTACAATATCTTTTCATATGTTTAAAGGCCTCCTCTATTTTCATTTTTGGTGAAATAACTGTTCACATACTTGGTACATTTTTTAATGGGTTTGCTTTCTTTTCCCTTTTGATTTTAGAATCACTTCTTTAGAGAGAAATTATTCTTTTGTGTGTTCTAAGTTGCAAATATTTCAGTTTTGCACTTTTTTCTTTTGTTTTCTATGCACAAGTTTTTTTTTTAAATGTGGTTTAATTTATCTTTTATTTTATGACTTCTGAATTTTGAGATAAAAAGCCTTTCTTACTCCACAGCTGTTTTTTTTCCCCTTTAGGCATCCCCCAGTGTTTTCTTTAAGGATTTTAAGGTCTTGTTTTTGTACTTTTTCTTTGACCTATTTGGAATTCGTCATGAATATAGTATGAGGTGTGGACACAATTTTTTTGTTTGCCCTCTGGATGGCGTTCCAGCATCTGACACCATTTATTGAATAATCCATCTTTCCCCACTGATTTTAGATGCCACCTTTATTGAATACTAATTCCTTTGTGCATTTGGTTCTGGTTTGTAGTTTTATTTCTGTTCCATTGGCTTGTTTCTTTTATTTATTTATTTATTTTATTATGTTATGTTAATCACCATACGTTACATCATTAGTTTTTGATGTAGTGTTCCATGATTCATTGTTTGCGTATAACACCCAGTGCTCCATGCAGTACGTGCCCTCTTTAATACCCATCACCAGGCTAACCCATCCCCCCACCCCCTCCCCTCTAGAACCTTCGGTTTGTTTCTCAGAGTCCATAGTCTCTCATGTTCGTCTCCCCCATTGGCTTGTTTCTTATATAACAGTAATTCATTTTTAAAGTTATTGAGCTCTTATAATTTAATATAGTGTATCATATTATTAAATTATATCATTTAACAAATTTATTGAGTCGCTACTTTGTGCCAAGTATTATTCTAGGCCCTGAAGATATAGTAGTGATAAAACCTACAACATATTCTCATCCCCATCCAAGGAGCTCACATTCTAGTGGGAGACAAACAAACAAAAAATGAGTATATGGAATATTACCTGATGGGAAATGCTATAAAGATAAAGCAGAGAGAAGATTGGTGATGGCATGCAATTTTAAATAGGGGAGATAGAGAAGGCCACGCTGAAAGGTAACATTCGAGCAGAGACTTGAAGGAGGTGAGGGCCAAGGTTGTGTGGCTACCTGCAGAAGAGTCTTGAAGAGAGAGGGCAGAGGAAAGCCTTGAAAGGAAACTGGGCCCATACCGTTCCCGGAACAGCGAAGAGGTCAGTGGGGTTGGCACAGAGTCAGCCGTAGAGAATAGAGCTGTCAGAGGAGTAATGCAGGCTAGACCATTACTTGGGCTCTTGTAAAGGAGCCTCAAGGGCCTTACAAAGGGGCTTGGAAAAAGTAAGGCTTTTCTTTCTGAGGCAATGAGAGGCCATTGGAAGGTTTTAAGCAGAAAAGTAACATGATTCGACTTACGTTTTGATGGGGCCACTTTGAAAATAGGTTGTAGAGAGACAAGGGCAGAAACAAGGGGATGAGTTAGGAAGCTATTGTGCTAACTGGGCAGGAGATGATGTTCGCTTAATCCAGGTAGTGATGGAAGTAGTAGTCAGATTCAGGACTGTTTGTAAGAAAGATACCACAGAATTAGATTGCAAGTGGCATATGAAAAAAATGGAAGAGTCGAGGATGAGTCCAAGGACTGGGTAACTGGAAGCTTGAGGGTACCATTACCTGAGAAGATTATAGAAGAAACTGGTTTGGGTGGAGCTAGATTTTAGAACATTAAGTTTATAATGCATATTCAGCATCCAAGTTGAGATGTTAATTGGATATACAGGTCTGGTTTCACTTGATCTTAACCAAAAGGCCGAGAAGCAATTACAGGTCTGATTTCAAAGGGGTGGGGACTGGCAGTACAAAAACTTGAGGCCAGATGAGATTCCAAAGGACAGAGTATGCATAAGAAGGGAAAGGGGTCAAGGTGTGAGCCCTAGGACCTTCCAACTTTTAGAGGTGGGGGAAGTAATTTGTCATAGAGGTTATATTTATAATAACTTTACGTTAAGTCTTTGGGTTTTTCTTTCTTTTATTACCTAACGTGAACTCCGATAAAAGCAATGTTTTTTCTTTCTCTGCTGCCTCCTTTTCTTCTACTCAATTTTAGTCAGTAGTGTTATCTTTCTCAATGCTTTATCTTTGTATTGTTAAATATGCTTAAGCTTCTGTTACCCAGTGTGTTACGTTTAAATGATATCCTTTGACTTCCAGCTTTTCTTGATAAGGCAATCAGCAAATTTCCTTTATACCCCATTTCCTTTGTTTTGTGTTTTACTTAAAACTTTTCTTATTGTCAGGGCATATAATGTATTTAAATTCTCTTCTTCAACTCTAATTCCCACATTAGTTTAAATTTTAGTTCACAGTCTTTTATATAAGTCTTTGCTCACTGATAGTCCTTTTGGTGAAGTTTCTTCAGTCATCTTTTGGATGATTTTATCCTTGTTTCTTCAAGAAGGGCTCATGGAAACAATATTATATCTATATCTTTTTTTAACTGATCCCTTCTTTGTTAGATGAAGATCATATTGAATCTACCTTATTGGGTTATTGTGAGAATTAAATAAATGAATGCAGTTAAATCACATAGAACAGCACCCAGCATAGACCGAGTACTCAATGAATGTTAGCTGTACTAATCTTTCCCTGACGTCCTCCAAACCCATCCCAGTGATCTGAATCAGGTTCTCCATCCCTGTGAACCTCTACCATAGCACTTATCACACTCCACTGTAATTGTCTCTTTTATTCCTCTTTATATCTTTTGTGCATAGCAGCATATCCAGAATAAGAAGTGCTTAATAAATTTTGAATCAGATGAATTAATATAGAATCCTTTAAAAATCAGAACAGATGCCTCTGCTTAGGATGGTAGTTGGAGATGGTGTATTCTGAGAGTGATTTGATCAAATGATTTAACTTAATAACCATGGTTTTGTTTCCAGACTTCACTTCTAATGATGATTATGGGAGAACTGGAGCCTTCAGAGGGTAAAATTAAGCACAGTGGAAGAATTTCATTCTGCTCTCAGTTTTCTTGGATCATGCCTGGCACCATTAAAGAAAACATCATCTTTGGCGTTTCCTATGATGAGTATAGATATAGGAGTGTCATCAAAGCATGCCAACTGGAGGAGGTAAGTAACTATGTGACATACTTCTGATTATGCATATGAAATCTTCAGACTACCAAAGGTATATAATTAGCCCCCTATTCAGTCAGTCAATGTATATTAATCAAGTTTCCAACATGGGCAAACTACTCTGAGTAAATCAACTAATAAAATATCTGACCCCTGCTTTAAGAGACTTACAAAACCATAGAGAAGGTACAATTTATTTTTAAAAAGTTGGGCTGATATGGTTACAGTAAAAACTCTTTATGAAATGGAGAGAATTTTATTGCCTCATTAGTGACACATACCCTCAATGTGTTATATGGCATGCATTTTTTAAAAGATACTTCAAAGTTACATGAGAGGATTTTAATAATTTTAATAACCACCATAGCCTAATGGAATGAACATTGACCTGCCAGTAGAGAATCAGAGATAAAATTGTGATTATATTTTATCCTTTGGCCTGAACATGTAGTCATATGACTTCTAGTGACTGTCATTCTCTGAAACAGAGGAAAAATGAAGATGATGCTATTGACTCATTTTATAATAACATTGGGGAATGGGCTAATTAACTGAAAATATGTGAAATATTCCCAGTGAAGCCAGTATGTGGATCTTGTGCTATTCAATACATAAATTGTATGGTGGAGGGTTCAATAATTATTGATGTAAATGTTAAGTCAGAGAATATATCATTTTGAGGCTTATCACCAGTATTGCCTGAATAGTGATCTTGATTCAAAGTCACTGTCTTTGGGGCACCTGGGTTGCTCAGTCGGTGAAGCGTCTGACTCTTGATTTGGGCTCAGGTCATGATCTAAGGGTCATGATTGATCCAGCCCTTCTCTTCCTCTCCCTCTCCCCTCCACCTCTGCTTGTGCCCTCTCTCAAAAAACAAACAAATAAACAAACAAAAACACCCCAAAGTCACTATCTTTAATAGGTGGCATTTGACACTGGTGGGTTTCTTTAAGTCACCTTTTATGAAAAAAAAAAAATTGCGGTGGGAATAAAATGAAACTTAAATACAGTGCATGAAAAATAGAAAAAGGCTAATTGTCAGTTAGATAGAAGCCGCAATTCTTACAAAAGAGAGATGCCTGCTTGTACAAATGTCTCTCCATGTATATACTGACCTGCTCAACAGGAGTTTTTTAGAGCTCCATTCTCTTATTTTCTATACATGAAAACATAATAACAATAAAAACCATCCTGAAAAAGTACTGGATTTATCTTGAAGAAGATACTCTTCATTCCTCAAAAGCTCTTCTTCCAAGAATAGTATTGCACAACCTGGAGGTTGAAACTCTCAGGAGATTTGTTATTAAACAACAACAAAAGAATCTGGGTGTTTTTAGAGACTAGAGGTATTTGTCTAGGTGGGGGCTGGGATGTAGGGTGGTTGTGTCTTGCTAGGTAAATCATAGGCTTTATTTATTAATTGAAAGGTGTTGGAAGGTTTCTGGTAGGCTTAACTTTTTTGCTTTGAATATACTTTTTCTCATAGAAATAATTTTGTAAGTGGTGATTTGATTCCACCAAATGAAAGTATATTTAATCCAAATAGGGCATAGCTATATTACTAATAGTAAATTCAGAGCTGGGGGTCCCTCATTCATGAAATGAGTATTTACTGACTTGAATACTGTGTTAAGTGGGAAAACCAAGCCGAAAAATACATAGTCCATTATCTAAAGGGTTCATGTCATAGTGATCTGCGTTTTTGTGAACTATTGTATGGTATGTGAATTATATCACAATAAAGCTATTAAAAATAATGAAAGAAAAGAGGATAAGAGCAAGAAGAGCATATTCTTTTCTTTTCTCATTCTATGACCAGCCTCAAAATTATTTTTAAAGTGTATGTTAGTGTTTTTTAGTATATTCACAGGGCCATATACCCATCACCACATCTTCAACTCCTCTGAAAGAAGTGTCATTAGCTATCAGTTTCCATTTCTTCATACCTACCCTGCCCCCCAACACACACACCTGGCTCTAAACAACCACCAATCTACCTGCTGCCTCTAAAGTTTTCCTGTTCTGGATATTTAACACAAATGCAAACATTCAATATATGGCCTTTTATGCCCAAATAAACTTTTAAACTAGAAAAATTTAAGAAGTCTTCATTTTGAAAACATTTAAGACTTGCTGCATTTTGTAAAAATATGCATAGAATAAGATCCTTGTACTTGAGAGGTTCATGGACCAGCAGGGGAAAGAAACATATCAATAAGAAATGTAATTGGCGCTCTAATAGAAAATGAAAGAGCCATTTCTGTAGGAATGAAAAGAGGGAGCATAGGAATCGATCTCCATCTGCCTGATGTAAGGAATAACCTTCAAAGGAGGTACAAGGCTAATGTCCTCTAATAGAATGATTCACTGTGGAATTCCAATGGTGACAAGAGTGAAATTGATGGCTTTGGAGGAATTTTTTTGATTAAGAACATTAGAGCTGCCGATAAAGTAGAGAGAAGGTTAGGTTGGTCTGAAGAAGTGGGAGATTAATGAATAAATGGTAACTGGATTATTGAGAAAATTAAATGGGATAAATATAAGGTGCATAACATAGCATCTGGTGTAAATTAGCCATTCAGTAAATATTATCTCATTTCTACTTCGTTTTGAGGTGGAGAATACTGCTAGAGAGTGTGATGTAAGATAAATACGTTCTTAGAGTCAGTTCTTGTTAGTGAGTGACTACTATGGAAATACGATGGAACTTGGTGTAATTAAGATGGGGAACCATGATGGCCATGAAAAGTCATCAATGTGAATTTTGATGATGACGAAAGTGGTTATAAGAAAAAATGATAAAAGTTGTTATCTGTAAATATGGTAGTTGTTCTTCATGATGCAATCAACAAAAGTTGGAGTATTCTATGGAAGAAAACAGACGGCATTGGACAGTTTGGAGTTCAGGCACATTGGTTGCATGCTCCAGAAATGGCAATGGGGTTGGGAGGTGATTCTAGTTTCTATGTGCCTTTCACACCCCAAAACATGACTCTGTACCAGACACTGTTCACTGTGGTGGGGTCAGGGCGGGTACAAAATGAAAACGTTATCCCTTCCCTCAAATAACTTATAGGTTGGTTGGGGGAAAACATACAGAAAGAGATAGCAAGTGTTGGGATAAAGGTATTCTTAGGTCACTGCGGAAGCCCAGTTGAGGGCTTTTGGCTTGCCTCAGCAGTTTAGGAAAGGCTTTCTGTAAAAGTGGACAGTCTGATGGATGAGTAAAAATGGGAAGGGTATTCTGGACAAAAGCAACTGAGCAGAAACACAGGATGTGAAACCAGTTGGTTAGTGCAGGGAACTTCATGAACTTGAAGTGCAAGCATCTTCATAGAACCAGAGTATAACTGGGGGACACTGAGTGTGGAGGGAGGAATGAACCCAGAGGACCATGGCCTGGGGGCCTTGTACACCAGTCTCAGGAATTTTGTCTTGGAGAGTTTAATCAGGGGAAGAAGGATGCAGGCAGTTTTGCATTTTAGATATACCACTTTGGCTGTAATATGAGAAACAGAATTAAGGTGGGTGCATTTTGAAATGTGGGATGGCAGGAAGAACGTATATCTTGAAATTTGAGAGTTAGGTTACTAAAGAAAGTTACTTAATCCTATTATACACTGAGTTTTATCCTCTGTAATATGGAGATTATATTATTTATTTTGTAGAGTTTTGTAGATTTTTCTGGCACACCAAAAGTACTTAATAAATAAAACAGCCAGTAGTAGTAATAGTAGTAGTAGTAGTATTTGCTGTTCTGACTAGAGCGGAGACTAACAGGAGCTATTTCAGTAATCCAGATAATGGTTGTGAGGGACAGGAAGAAACAGAAGTTAAGCAGAGGCATTGGGAGGAGATCAGGAATGCCATATTTATATACTATTTCCATCCAAAGGAAAGGGCATCAGGGAAAATGGGCCTTCAGGGAAGACTGAGGGGTTTTTTTTCTGAAGAAATTAGAAGAAAGACAGTGATTTAGGATTAAGGATTCCCTGCACAACGGGAACTGGAAAGGGGGACAGGTAGGATTGCTATGGGTTTAGGAAGGAAGCACGTGGAGGTGAATTACATAGAACTGAGACATCTGATCAAGGCAGAAAGATCACAGGTCTTACTAACAAAATTTCCAGTGGAGGACACCAGTAGGTGGGCTTGAATAAGTAATTGTTATAACGATGATGACGTGCATCTTGCTTTTGTAATGTACACTTGGCTCTTCTTCCCCTTTGCCTTAAATTGTCAAAACACTTAGCTTTTCATTTCTTTTTTTTTTAAAAATATTTTATTTATTTATTTGACAGA
Source organism: Mirounga leonina (assembly GCF_011800145.1). NCBI lineage: Eukaryota > Metazoa > Chordata > Mammalia > Carnivora > Phocidae > Mirounga > Mirounga leonina. The sequence continues at coordinate 58,720,660 of NW_023270451.1, forward strand.
GAGAGAGAGCAAGAGAGGGAACACAAGCAGGGGGAGTGGGAGAGGGAGAAGCAGGCTTCCCGCCGAGCAGGGAGCCCGATACAGGACTCGATCCCAGGACCCTGGGATCATGACCTGAGCCGAAGGCAGACGCTTAACGACTGAGCCACCCAGGCGCCCCAGGTTTTTGTTTCTAATGATCGCTGGGTCCCTGCTCCCTCTGGTCCTGCTGACTTTTGCAACTAGGCCTTTCCAGTCATCTTATAATAGGCAAACACATCCAGCACCCTAAATTCTTTGTACTTGAGACTGGCAAATGCAGTGAATACACTGAATGTATAGCGTGTCTGCTTCTCTTCTTGTTGCTGAATATTCCCTGTATGTTGTTACCTATCCAACTACATGGTGAATTGCTTGAGAGCCGTGACTCTTAAAAGTTTATTTTGGTATATTCCACGCAGGACGTGGAGAGGCAGTCTGGTGAATTCTTATGAGGTGACCGTTTCAGCAGTACTTTGGAGTAGGCATGCCGTTCCAGGAATTGTGCTCAGCACGTGTTCCCCTCCGAGCCTTGCAGTCTCAGGGTTGGAGGAGATGCTGATTCCATGGCGGGAGGACGTTACTGCTGGAGTAATGAAAGGAATTAGAAGTGCTGGACTATCTTAGTCAAAACCAAGGTCTCCTCTATTTTCAGTCCTTAAGAGTTTCCAATTTTGGTAATTTTCTTGTCGTTGTTAAACAAGTGTTCCCCACCTTTCAAGAAGAGGCCAGTGGGGGCCTTCCCAAGGGAAGTTTTTCTTTTTTGAGCATGGGGGAGTTTGGAGCGGAGGACCACGACACACCCGCGGTGTCCTCGAGGGTGGAGCGGCTGGTGTCCGCCACAGTCACCCTGGCCGCGTCCCCCCTGTGGCCCCTGGCCCCCAGTACAAACAGCCATGAGTCCACCTGTTTTCATTTTGACGGCCAGCGTTGATCTGTTTCTGAACGTGCTCCAGCCAGACTTGGAACTGGAGATGAGAATGGGATATTTTCTTCCTCATTTTTGTGTTTTTGTTCAGCTCTAATATCTACAGAGCACTTGGTATGTAGTGATATATGCTGTCCTAGGAGCGGGCAGGTAGGTGTAAATTGGCGTGGGTAGGAAACAGCATGCACAACATATTTCACATAGTTTTCCGATTTCAGTTTGTTGAAAACTCTTCCCTCAGAGGGATAGCTTGAAGACTTTATCATGGGGAAGGGCATGGAGACAGCTCTGTGTTGATAGAATGACTCATAGGGTGCAGACACGAGGGAGCAAGCCAGGTGCAGATCCTTCGCCTTCAGTTCTCCTTTAGGAACGTCTCCATGTCTTGCTTTACATTTCCTACTTTGGATCTAGATGATGGTACCATGGATTCCTAGACAAATGTAGAGTTGTTTTTTTTTTTTTTTTTTTAAGATACCATTTTATATCCCGGTGCCCATTAACTTATTCTTTTCTTTCCATGTAACCAGACTGCCCCTGAGGGTCCTCCTAAATATTTGTTTGCTTTTGTAACCAGCACTGGGGATTTTGCTAGCTTAAAAAGAGGACTCTGTGTAACTGGGCCCTTATTAACTTACTTATCCCTTAAGGTCCCTTAAGGAGATTGTAACCCTGTTTCATTATTAAAAGAGGGACAGATTTCATTGTCTCTTGTCTTTTTTTATTTCCAGGATACTGCTTTTTTTTTTTTTTACACTTCACCAATACCTTACCCTACCACAGAGCCCCACAGCTGACAGCAAGAGAATTCTAGGCAGGCTGGTGTTTGGATAATGGGTAGTTGGACTGACTATATTCAGTGACTCACTCTCTCGTAAAAGTACCTGGGTTTGGCTTTTATGATAGTGCGTGGTGGAAGGTGGGGCGTGGGATATGAGAAGCAGCTAGGGACTTAGGATATGTAATCGGTTTCCACAGAGCTGTTGAGATCCTTTTGTAACCGCAAAATGGTCTTCATTAAGTATTTGTCTTGGCAGCCATTACATATGCATTGTAATAAAAATATTTACTATGTTAAGTTGTAGAATTAAAATCTGTGTGTGTTTTCTCTACCACCACTGCTTGGCAGTTTTCATCTTTAAGTCACTAGAAGAAAACAAATTAGGAGGAAAATTGGCAAGAAGTTGCTAAAGGGAAAAAAAAAAAAAACTTGGGAGGGAAATTGGTAAGAAATATGAAAAACTTGGGAGGGAAGTAAGCAAAGAAATGAGTTAAGGACTGTTCTGGAAAATAAATTCCATCATGCACATACCACAAGTCTAATTAAATTGACTTTGACCTCTGGATATCCAGATCTGGCCAAAACTAACCTGTATGAACAGAGGCTTAACCTTTGGATGGTCAGTCCACCAATATAGGAGAATTCAGGAATGTTCATTTGAGAGATCTGTAAATAAAAAGAGGCCATATGAATTAACATTTGCATTCAGTAGCAGCCAAGACATAATGGAGACGTAAAACAGATATTTGAAACGCATTGAACTATGTCCCCTAAACCAGAATAAACCACACTTAATGACTGCACCATGAACCACCTGTAATTTTCTTCTAATAGGTAATTAAGTTGGAAAGCACTGCCATTTTTTTACTGTAATATGAAGCAAGTACATTTATTTTATAAAACCATTGAACCAGAACCTAAGAGAAATGCCATAGCATTTCCTAAACTGAACTGTTATTTCACTTCATCTGAGCCCTGGAACTTAAAAATAAACACTAGCTAACATCTCTCTAGCGAGCACATGTCAGCTCTGCTGTGCTAAGCACTTTGCACACGTCAGTCCATTGAATTCTCACTTTCTCGCCATCCAGTGACAACTTTGCTTAGAGTTTGCATCAAAGAGAAACTGTGCTGAATTCTAACAGTGTGAACCTGACTTTAGGTATTGAAATTACAAATCCTGGAGTTAATTATCAGCTTAACAAATGAGAGTTTTACATCTCTAAAACCAAAATAACTGTAAGACTGCTCGTCTTAGGAAGATTTGGGCAAGTCAACAGAACAGTATTATAAAAATTTAATTATAATGGTCTGGGACTAGGCTATCTCATGAATAAATAATGAAATGAAGATATTTAAGCTAGGTTTTCGTATTAAAAAACAAAACAAAAAAATCATGAAGTTTTCCGAAAGTAAAAACCATGATGTATCATTATGTCTATGCCTAAGGTTTCATCCCTCCTGAAGAACTGGGATTCTGAGCCCTGCACTCTTGGAGTTTTCCTCTTTGTAACAATGGCTAATAAAACAAGGTCAAGGGAAGATCTTACACTTATATTTTCATAGAACCTTAGAACTCAGTCATGTTCATAAAGGTCTTTGTAGGAAGAGAAAACGGTTTTTCTAAAAATTCTGAGTACAAGTGTTCTCTTAACAAATCAGCCCCCGAAATGACAATTGTTATTACCATCAATGTCTTTCAGAACGAAGTCTATAATACCTAATTTTTATTCAGAAGGTTTAGCTAGCCTCGATTCAAATTTACTAAATTAAAAAGTTGATTTCAACAAATATTTGAGTTCCTCCTATGGACACAGTAGTATGTTAGGCACTCTGGATGCTGCCTGCAAGTGTAGCAAGGGTCTCTGTCTGCAATTAATTTTTGACTTACAGATATTTGGGGGGAAAGATAGATATATATATGTGTGTCTGTGTGTGGATAGATATTCACTCACTTAGTTAATATTTATATATATATTCACTCATCTAGTAAGTTTTTGTAAGTGTAAACATTGAACTAAGGACTCTGCCCAACTCTGGGAATTATTAATGAACAAGACACAATCCCTGTCCTTAAGGGGCTTTTATTCTAGTGGAGATGACCAAATAAAAACCAGAGCAGTTTGATGAATTGATTAGTTAATTCTATGATAGGGATTAATATAGGGTCCTTAAATGAGTACAGAGAAGTAGCATTTAATCTGATCTTAGAAGTTCAGGCAAGGCTTCCCTGGAGGAAGTGACATCTCAGGTGAGAGATGTTGGATGTGTAGGAGTCATCTGAGTGAAGAAGAATAGGGAGAACATTCCAGAAAGAGAACAGAATGTACAAGGCCTAGAGCTCAGAGGGAGCACTGTATATTTGAGGACCTGTAGTCAGTTCTCTGTTGCTAGAGTGTATAATGAAATGGGCCTGGAGCCAGGAGAGAGGGTTGCACTTTTGCAGGAGCTCTAGGTAGGGAAGCAAGACTGGGGTCTGGAAAGACAGGGGTATATTGTGATAGCTGAACTGGGAGAGGACAGTCAGATCATGGTTTCTGTCCTTCCATATGCCAGCAATTAAAAAAAAAAAAAAGCCAAAAGAGGCAGAAAGACAAATTCATCTGTTCCACTTTTGTGTTTCATGTAAATCCAGTTGGTGAAATCCAATTCTCATCTGGCATTCCAGCTGCAGAGAAGTCAGAGAAACATGGTAATTGGTGGGAGCACAGGGAAGTACCCTAGGAGGAGAGCAAATGGGTCTCCAGCATCCTCTGTGGTGGCTTTTCTTTACTGGGGGGAGTACCATAATAAAAACAATATTTTAGGAAGTTTCATCTAATATAATATGCAAATTGGAGGGTGATAATGGAGATGTTGTGGTTAGAAGTTTATGAAATACTGTCATTCCAATTTTGAAAAAAAGGAAGTAAAATTTTTAAGGGACTTGTTGAAGATCCATAATTGATGGGACCAGCAAGAGAATCCAAGTCTTCTGACTCCTTATCTTTTTTCTGTTCTCTATTAGGGTTATTGCTTATTGGAAAAGAAACTCTATATTAGACTCTAAGGACTTACCCACTGAACATTGCTGACTTTAAGTTCGAACTTTAGGCTAATTAATTTTACTGTGATGTTAACAGCATCATTAAACCATTAAGATTGTAAATCTGCCATTTGTAAAGGGAAAGATTATGATAACAAAGCCTTGTGACCTAATGGCATTGAGAACTCCATGACATAGTTGTGAAGACTATTTGCAGGCTATTTGTTTTCGTGGAAATGATATGTCAAGCCACATGGTCCTAAATAAGCATATCTTGGGAAAACCACCTATACTACACACTTGAAATTTAAGTAAGTCAGGAAATTTCTTCCCAGATCCTCTTCCAAATTGTCTTCTCCTTTTCCCTTCCCCTTGAGGCAGAATCTCTTCTTCATGCCTCATAGCCTCAACTTTAAAATATGGAAGTCCAAGTAGGTGGGCAGCCCACAGAGGGGAGGAAGCCTGCTTGGGGCGAGTTGAGCAGCGGGCGCTCCAAAGTCAGGTCTTAAGAGAATAGGATCATGGTGGGATTATTTCAGAGGAAATGGGTGACTGAGTGTTGAAGACCGGCTTCTAAGGAACTGAATTCCAAAGCTGACTTAGGTACTAGGGAGCCGGGAGCTGAATTACCAAGTCCAGAGCAGGATCAACCATAGGAAAGCACAGTAATGTGCGGCATAGTACTGGGAAAGAAGTGCTTTATCAGGCATTGGATTTGTCCCAGAATCTTGGGTGGGTAGACCTAGAAGAGATAGTAAAGGAATTAACAGCTTCCTAAACGCCAGTTCTTAGACCAGCTGAATCAAAATCGTCTAGGAAGCTTTTAAAAACTAGATTTTAAAATGTCATTTCAGAGAATCTGAAATCTGGAGTCCAGAAGTTAAATGAATGTAATGTAGAGTCAGAATAAGAGAAACAAGATTCTTTGTTTAAGTATCTTTTCTAACTTTACTTCCTTGGGAATATTTACCCACGGACACCTTAAATCATTGCATTTCACGGTTCTTCCTTTAAAAATGCTTATGTTATTTTCAAATACAAATACAGACCTACATACATGCAGAAATAAACACTAAAGAAGGATAGAGATATTAACAGAATTATGTACATACTCAAAAGTTCATACATAAAACCCTATATATATGTGTATCTCTGAATGTTAAACAATAGTTTAATACTGGTGACAAGACTGTAACATCCATTACATAAAAGAAATAGCTTTTTGTACTTTTGTTGGCTGCAATAAAAATTATATTGGAATTTGAGTGTTCTGCTATAAATTTGGTCAGTACCAAATCTCAGTGAAAAAAGAGCTTTTATTTTTCAAGTTGATAAAAAGTTCTCACTTCTTAAACTTCTAACAAAGATTAATCTTTAACCAGTGTTTCTATGTATAGCTACTTGTAATCAACAAATTATCTTTCCTAATAAGCAGAACTCCAAGTTTTAATTTATGAATTCATTCATGTGTATTTACTGCTATAGAAGTTAACTTCTGTTGATAAATCATATAGAGCTACTCAACACTCTCAAGATAACATCCATGTTTACAAAAGCTATGTGCAAAAGTGGTTAAAATTCATTCTTTCGCTCTCTAGAACTCTCTTAGCTTTCTCGCATTCTCTCCTTCCCTTCCTCTGTTCTCCCTACCCCTTCTCTCTGTTCTCCCAACACTTCTTTTTGTCTCCCTCCTTGCTCATTTTCCTTGTGTATAAAGCACAGTGCTTACTAATTATTAAACATTAATAACATTGGCACTGTCTAGTGATTTACTGTTAAAAACATGCTTTATTACATGTTATTACCTCTAAAGTTCATGTTCTCTCAACCCACGCTTCACACCCTTCTCCCTTACCACAAGCAGCTATATTGTCAAGGTTGTTCTAAAGAGTGATAAGGTAGCCTTAAAACAAGGTTTATGATGTTTTCATATCTACAAAGTCACAGGAAGCTCAAATGTACTCAGCAAATATTGCAGAATTGCAAAGAACCATTAAGTGTAACACCCTTTTCTTAAAGTTCTCCCTCTCTTTAATGTAATGACACCCTATATCATTCCTCTGTTGTATGTTCAAGTCAGTTAGTGAGCTTTATATTAGCAATTCCTCTTTAACAACTTCTTTAACAACAGTTTGTCTGGCTCAGTTGAATAATATTAGGGTGGTGTTTAGGTGCATTTTTAAAAAGTAAAATGATAAACATTTGTGCAAAAAGTGCATATTTCACATTGGGCATATTATACATTTCTTAATAATAAGTTAGTCTTTATTGCACACTTATTATAGTATTACTTTGACCTTCTCTCATACTCTTTATCTAGGTATTTTCAAGTGTTTTACAATCTCAAACAGACCTAATATATTATATGCACAGAATCTTTTGAAGTTGGCATTTGCCTTTCTGACCAGCATATTGTAAAGGAAGTTAGCCAAAAGAGTAAGGATCTGTATGAGCAGGTAGAATAACCACAAGATGCAAATTCCTGGGCTCTTCTCTAATTCATCTGAGTAAGAGTAGGTACAACAGTTTGAACAAGCTCCCCAGGTGATTCTGAAATAATTGGTCCACGTGCTTCACTTTGAGAACCAATGATCCACATATTTGATTTTATCTATAGATAAACTGTGCTGAGGAAATTAGGAAAAAATGAAATGGTGGTGTAGCAGGGCTTCAGAAAAAGGTTTTTCAGGGTCTCCTTCAACAAGAAAGTTTAACACAATGTTTAAAAGTTTATATTTGATTTATGTTATGGCTTAGGTTTTTTATTTAAAAAGCTCAGTAGTCAGTTTTTACGTAAGAAGTTACATCATGCCCAGCATCTTAATGGCACTGAATGATTTCCTCCAACAATTTTTATGGATAGCTCCAGAGGAGCTCAAGTTGTGTGCCGGTGAGGAGAAATAGCATTTGTCTCTCTGTGCGAATCTTCTCTAAGTAACACATGCCCTTACGGTGCTTGTCAAACTCAAGAGTACCAAGCGGTACAATTGTTTTGCAGTTTATCATTTTCACATAAAAGAAAATCTGCTGTGAAGGCTAAAAACCAACTCCCTTAAGATAAATATATTATCAGAATTGAGTGCCCTTAGTAATCAGCAAAGATAAATGTTTAATACTTTATACAAAAGTGTTTTATGTTTAACCAAATAGAAATAGCCAAACACTAATAAAGAAATCTACAAATGAACAATAAACTAGGCAATCAGAGCAAGTACTCATATGAGCAACAGGATATTGGTATTACTAATTTATTTGATCTTAAAATAATGAGCTTATTTACAATTCTATTCAATCTATCTCAACTATTTTGTTTCCTTTCAATCTCAGCTGTATCCTATGAATTACACTCTTTGAGAAACTTATTAAATTATCCACATTTATACATTTCTCTTCATAAATGGCTTCTGTCCAGAAAAGGAAGCCAAATATGCTAGCTCAGAACCTCAAATTTTTTCAGATGTGGGAATCTTTTATTTTCATGCTTTTTGAAAGATAGTCTGTATCCTAGTATCCATTCTGGATAGGAAACAATTATATGACAACATCCCTGTTTTCTGACTGCTTTGTTAGGGGCTTGGACAAATTCGAAGTAGAATTTTTAACCAAATCTTTCTACCATCATTTTTTCACAAATCCCCAACCTTCAAGCAGTCACTATGACGAATGTGATATGTACTTTTCTGATCCATTTAATTGAATTTACACCTATGTATACATGTACTTATCAATAAATATTTAACAGTTTTGTTTGGGTGGCTTTAAATTTATGTAAGTGGTAGACTTTCCACACATCATTCTTCAACTTGGTTTCTTTGTTCCTATTATCTTTTTGAGGTCTAGCCATGTTACTTATATGGAAATATATTTCATTCTTATATTCCTATGTCACATTTATTTACTCATTCTGCTACTGATGAACATTTAGATTGTTCCAAGATTTTACACAATACTGCAATGAAAATCTTTGAATATTTCTTTTTGCACATCTGCAAGAATTTCTCTGGAGTAGATATCTAGCAATTGAATTGAGATGTTTTTGGGTACATAGGTACATTCCAAATTTTACTAGATACTGCCAAGTTGCACTTTAAAAGTAGTTGCACCAATTTATACTACCACCAGTCATTTATGAGTGTTCCCATTGATTCACATCATTGAAAGTTCTTGTCATTGGTACTTTAATTTTTGCCATTCTAATTTGTAAAAAGTCCTATCTCTTTTTTTCCCCCTAATTTGTAGTTCCCTGATTACTGGTGAGGTTATACATACTTTCATGTTTGTTTGCCATTCTGATTTCATATCCTTTGCCAGTTTGGGGGGTGGTCAGGTATTGTGGTGATTATGAGCTATGCCTTACAGACCACTGTTGTAGGCAGTGGAACTGAACAGTGGCCCCAGTTGCTATACATGAAATCCTTCACTCACGGAGTTTGTGTTCTTCCACAGGTATCTTCCCGTGGATCATTGAGTGTGGCACAATAGTAAAGCAGATTTGTGTTTAGAGGTTGTGGGACTTACTTATTAACTGATATTGGTTCAGAGACTCCCAGGTGGCTTTCCAAGAGTCAGTTAGATTTAGACAGTGGTCTAGGGTCCTTCCGTCCAACCTTCTGTCCTTCTCTCCTTCACTTGGGGGTCGGACTTGCATTAAGGCCTGACATATCTCCCAGCCTTCCCTGCCTCCTTCCCTGTTTCCTTATGCACCAGTATTTCCCCTAATAAAATCATTAAATGTTTAATTCTGTCTTAGCTTAAGAGAAGAGATCTTTAAAATTACTTGGAGGGGATCTAAACTAATAGGAAATTGAATATGTCTTAAGTGTTAGACAAGATTTTTTGTCTTCTAGCAATGCTTTCCTCAACAGCATTTTAATGGTGTATAAAATGCCATTTTTTTAAAAAGTATGGTACATCTAACCAGAGGTTATCACAGCTACTATCCAAAATTAAAAACCTAAAAAAATTTCCTCACCCACAGAAACTGGATGATTTACTAGCAAGTAATCAAAATTTATTTCAAAGCACAAAAGGACTTGAGTAGATATATTACCATTGTAAAGCTGGTTTACTAGTTACTACTAGTTCAAAAGACACTATCATTAGATGATTTTATAATTGAATTGTATCTCACCCTTAAGTAACATATACTGCCTCTATTATTTAAACTATACCAAACCAGAGAAGAAGATGGAAAACTCTTCAACTAGTTTTCTTTTCTTAAGAATTGAAGTGTAGTAGACATACAATATTGTATTAGTTTCTGGTATACAGCATATTGATTCAACAGTTATATGTATTATGAAGTGATCAACATGATAAATCTAGCTACCATCTGTCACCATACAAAGTTGTTATGGACTATTAACTTTATTCCCTATACTGTATATTATATCCCTGTGCCTTAGGGTTTATACCTTTTATCCCCCTTCCCCTATTTTGCCCATTCCCCATCCCTCTCTCCTCTAGCAACCACCAGTTTGTTCTCTGTGAATCTGTTTCTGTTTTGTTCGTTCATTTGGCTTTTTTTTTTTTTTGATCCCACATATAAATGAGATCATAAGGTGCTTGCCTTTCTCTGACTTATTTCACTTTTTGTATTCCTGACAACAGTGCACAAGGGTTCTCTTTTCTCCCATTTTTCTAGAGCCAGAATAGTCTTAGTACCAAAATCTGAAAAATAACATAAAAATAAAACTATAGCTAATCATACTAATGATACAGATATTCAAATAAAATGGTATCAGATAAAATATTAATAAATAGATTCCAACATGGTATAAGAAATGATAAAATATGACCAAGCAAGATTTATGATAGAAATGCAAGGGTGCTGTATTGCAATATAAAGAAATCTTTAAATACAGTATAATTTGTTATATTGATAAGGAGGAAAACCATATAGCAGGGTCAGTAGATGCTAAAAGTGTACATAAAATTCAGCAGTCATTTATAATAAAAATTTAAAGTAAAAATAGAAGTAGAAGGAAACTTCATAAATACAGTAACTTTTTTTAACCCAACATCCTGAAGTAGACAGGATTTTAAATGGTGAAAAATTAATGTCATTTGTCTTAAAATAGGGACAATATTAAATGTTTGTGAAAAGATTGTTTATACAAAGAAAACCCAAAGAGGTTCTAGCAAAGAGCAAACAAACAGAAAACAAAAGTCTGCTAGAATTATTAAGGGAGTACAATAAGATGGCTGGATAATAGATAAGCATACAAAAATAACTAGCTTTTCTTTATGCTAGCAATGGTCATCGAGAAATAAAAATGGAGGGATGCCTGGTGGCTTAGTTGGTTAAGCGGCTGCCTTCAGCTCAGGTCATGATCCCAGGGTCCTAGGATCGAGTCCCGCATCCAGCTTCTTGCTCAGCGGGGAGCCTGCTTCTCCCTCTCTGCCTGCAGCTCCCCCTGCTTGTGCTCTCTCCCTTTCTCTCTGACAAATAAATAAATAAAAATCTTTAATTAAGAAAAAAAATAAAAATGGAAAGCTATTCAATTCACAATAGTTTAAAACAATAAACAATAAAATACTGAGGGGTACTGGTGGGAATGTAAATTGGTACAGCCACTGTGGGAAACTTAAAATAATTAAAAAATTTACTACCATATGACCTATCAATTGTACTTCTGGGTATTTAACCAAAAGAAGCAAAGTCAGTATCCTGAAAATGTATCTGTACCCCCATGTCCATTCCAGCATTATTTAGAGTAGCCAACATATGGAAACAACCTAGGTGCCCATTGACAGATGAATGGAAAAAGAAGATATTTCATCTATCTATCTCCACCTACCTACACGTACATATAATGGAATATTATCCAACCATAAAAAACATGAAATCTTTGTTTGTGACAACATGAATGGACCTAGAAGATATTATGCTAAGTGAAATAAATGAGACAGAAAAAGACAAATACTGTATGATCTCACTTACACGTGGAATCTTAAAAAACTTGAACTCATAGATACAGCAAACAGATTGGTGGTTGCCAGAAACAGGGATGGGGCAGGGGGTGGGTGTGAGAGGACGAAATGGATGAAGGTGATCAAAAAGTACAGACTCCCAGTTTTAGAGTAAATAAGTCCTGGGGATGTCGTGTATAGCAAGGTGACCATTAGTTAACAGTACTGTAGTATATATTGGAAGATTACTAAGAGAGCAAATCTTGTAAGTTCTTTTCACAAAAAAAATAAATTTGTAACTGTGTGAGGTGATAGATGTTAACTAAATTTATTATTGTGTGAATCATTTTGCAGTATATACATATATCAAATCATGTTGCATACCTGAAACTAATACAATTTTATATGTCAATTATATCTCAATTTAAAAATATTAGGGATGGGGTGCCTCGGTGGCTCAGTTGGTTGAGGGTCCAACTCTTGGTTTCGGCTCAGGTCATGATCTAGGATTGTGAGATTGAGCCCTGCATCTGGCTCCATGCTGGGTGTGGAGCCTGATTAAGATTCCCCTCTTTCCCTCTCCTTCTGCCTCTCCCCACTATGCACACGTGTGTATGCTCTCCCTCTCTCACTCTAAAAAAATAAAATAAAATAAAAATAAATAAATAATAGGCATAAATCTAACAGGAAGTATATAGGAAATATATGAAGTAAACTCTTACTGAAGGATCTAAAACAAGATCTGCCTTGGTGTGGATCCTGGCTCCAAACTAGCTGTGCATTTTGGAATTATCTTTATCTTTTCTAACTTTTAATTTCTTCATATTTAAAATGAGGATAAGGCTGTTTTGAATATTTAAAAAGTTAATACATGTAAAGTGCTTAAAGTGGTATGTGACACATAGTAAGCCCTCAGTATACATTAACTAATATTACTATTACTTTTGGTGTTGCTGATATTGTTATTATATAGAAGACTTAATGAGCAAAAAGAGCCAAAAGATTTATGAATAAGAATTGTGCTTTGTCAGATATTAAATCATACTTAATGCCATTAAAAGACCAAAACCAAAAAAACAGCAGAGTATTAGTATAGGAATAGGAAATGGATCAGAGGAACCAGAGAGCCCAGAAATAGATCTTAGAAAATATGAGAACTCTCTATATAGTAGATGATATTTAAATTCAGAGGAAAATTATTTAATAAATCGTGTCTGCTATCCAACTAAAAGGAAAGAAGTTTAGATTCTTACACCATTGTACAAAAAAAAATTGTACCTTGAATATTTTTTTAATTTTATAATAATAATAAACATTTTAAGAGAAAATTTAGGATATTACATGAGCAACCTGAAAGTGGAGTAGTACTTTTTAACCAGTATAGGAAATCGGATAGATATATTGACTTCATGAAAATGAAAATTTTGCATTGTCACATGGTATAAACAGAGTGAAAACAAATAGCAGAAAAAATTGTTAATATCTGTGACACACAAAGACAAATGAGAGAAATTTGCCTGGAACAGCCTCTTATTTGTTGTCTTAAAAAAAGAAAATTAATGTCATAAAATTGCATCTGTGCTCCTTGGACATTTAAATTCAGTAGGGAAAGTGGAAATGTTCATTCATGATCTTCTATTATTTCTTATTTTCCCCTTCACTTTTCTTGTCTCTTTTATTCTGCCAATATCTTCTTGCTTTTTTCTAAAGATACCTACTTCGACACTATTCCTTTCCCATTTTCTTGCTCTGCTCTGTACACTTTTCTTCATTTTCCTTTTCTTATATGCACCCCTTTCTTTGTTGCTTCATGTTTGGTTACCCAGCCTTCCTTCATTCTCTCTTTCTCTCTTCCTTCATTCCACAAATCTTTATGAAATGTTTGTACTGGGCTAGGATTTTGTATCCTTTAAATTCATAATCTATTCCCTAAGTGTAACTATGTCATAATCATACCATCAACATAACTACTGCTATTTCTAAATTTTAAAAATATTAAAATCTTTTAACTGATTAATTAGTATGGTGTTGAATTCAAATCTGGGGAAATGAAAACTCTAATAATTCCAGCACCATCTGGCTTTTTAATAATGTGTTAGAAAATTTGCCTCCTTTATAAAAGCCTGCACTCAATACATTCACCTAAGGCAAACTATTCTTTATTTTTTTCACTCTAAAAGATTTATTTTTTTAAAAGAGAATGGGATTTGGGGAAGTCAGTGTGGTGCAGGAGAGAAATAAACATGCGAGCTTTCTTGTTCTTTGCTCTAAACCAAGTACAGAGGATGTGCTTCATCCACCAGCTCAGGAAAAACCTAAGGACTGAGGTGCTTTTTTAGTGAGGCTACAAATTTTAGACTCTGGAGGGTAGAATTCAGCTATAGTCCTTGTATTTGGATAGAATCCTAGATATGTGGTTTGGCTCATGGGTTGAAAAAAATCATTTAGTTCAGGGGCGCCTGGGTGGCTCAGTCGGTTAAGCGTCTGCCTTCGGCTCAGGTCATGGTCCCAGGGGTCCTGGGATCGAGCCCCGCATCGGGCTCCCTGCTCAGCGGGAAGCCTGCTTCTCCCTCTCCCACTCCCCCTGCTTGTTTCTCTCTCTCGTTATGTCTCTCTCTGTCAAATAAATAAAATCCTAAAAAAAAAAAAAAATCATTTAGTTCTGTAGAAGGAAATGAAACACTTGGTTTGCTACGTCTCAACCACCAAGGTCTTCCTCACCTGCAGGGCTGCTGGCTGTGAGTGACATCTCTATGTGATCGATCTCCGACGCCTGCATGGCCAACTCTACTGAGTCCTACTGCATGTCCTCCAACATGTCAGCGTTTTTTTTTATCTCAGACCTCTGGCCCCACTATGTCAGGAGGATTGACATTAACAGTGCATTGGGGGCAGTGGCTAGCATAGTTCTAGCCTCCAGGAGCTGCCAGATAATTTTTAATATAAACGAATAGTTGTTCCTTCACCTGCTTTGTGAGTTTAGAGTTTCATATAGGAAGTTCTATTTAACTTTCATAAGGTGGACAACAGAAACCAATGAATAACAGAAGGAACCATTTTGACAATTTAAATATTGATAATGGTGGTGGTAGGTCAAGGGGAGAGGGTGGATTGCTTCTGGATTGTGAAAGAAAAAGGAGAAATAGTATGGAAGGTTTTTTTTTAGTAGAGGGAGAGAGAAGAAGGTGGTAACAAAAGAGAAGAGTAGATGTTTGCAGATGAGAGGAGCGCAGGTTGAACAACCTTTCTGAACTAAAGGGAGAGTGCTACCTGTCTAACTCATTCTTCATGTCTCAGGTGAACCTCATTTCTTCCAGAAATCCTTCTGGCGTTTTCTATTATAAGATACTTCTGTTGTCTGTACAATTAATTTGCCAATTAATTGTTTACTGCTTTGTAACTTAGATTAAAAGAATTAATTAAGTCATTGGGGTGTTAGTTAACATTCTCCAGGACTAGGGCTTATCTTCCAAATTAGACTTAACAATAACCAGGAGTCAGGGACTATTTCTTATAAACGCTAATCTTCTTTTACAATGCCTGGCATGGGTGTTGCGTGGAGTTCACTAACTGGGAGTAAGGATATTATGACCCATGTGGACAGTGGTGACAGGAGAGGCAGAGTAGATGACAGAAGACTTAGGATTGAGGATGGATGGGGAAGAAGACTGTGGTAGGTGAGTGAGAGAAGTATGGAAAGGAATTGCCTTGTATCCTTGGTCACCCATTCAATATGCTTAAGTACTGTAGGGGATGTGAATAGTATTCTTTTAGTTTTTCTTGTTAAGAGGTTTATTTATGTTTGGAGATTTCCTTTTAAAGGAGTGAGTTTAAATTGGAAGGTAACGGCAGACCTGTGGATAATATACACACGTTTACATACCCATACATGTACATTTAGTTTACCTTTTGACTTTTCCAATTCTTATTTCACTGTCATGAAGGACATTCTAAAAAATAAAGAAAAAATTTATTTCTAAAATTTCAGCCATGTTCTGCCCAATTAAAGTGGATTTGAAATAATTGAGATGTGGTGTTTTAAATTTCGGCTATGGTTAGAGCCACAGTCTGCTATATGATTACATTTGAAGGAAAATGTACCTTTCAAGTTCAGAAACATACTAACAATTGCTCTCTAACTTCCTGTTTTTGATAATAGGACATTTCCAAGTTTGCAGAGAAGGATAATACTGTCCTTGGAGAAGGTGGAATCACACTGAGTGGAGGGCAGCGAGCAAGAATTTCCTTAGCAAGGTGAATATCTGATTATTGGTTCAGCGAGCATTTGTTGTAAATATCAAGCATGTAAAAATTATAGACACTTCTCTATTTTTTATATTCTGTTTCTGAAATTGAAAAATGCCTGGGGTTTTATTATTAGCAGGTTAAGAATCACCTTTAGGAACTATAGATAATGATTTAGTATTCATATTTGATGAAGGTGATGGCTTTTTCAAATTGCATGCTCTTTGGCATCTGTATATTTGTTTGCCTTATGGTATGATTTAGTACAAGTAAAAAACTCTGGGATTCTGCACAGCACAAGGAAAAAAGTGTGTTTTCGTTAAGTCTATCACAGGGCCCCCCATTTCCCCCCACCCCACAATGCACTTGCCTGCTTTAACCTTCTGTTTCTCCTTATTGGTTTACATAAACATATATTTTCAAATTTTCAACATAATTAGTAATGTTCATAACAAAAATAGTAAGGCAAATGATGTCACATGGCTTCAAGTCTGTAATCTTTAGGGAACAATAAATAGAACAAGCACATCTAACATTGTGGGGGACAGTGAAGTTCCTTGGTAGAGACATTCTTAGTCTAAGCATTTTGAGCTGTCCAAGAGAAGCACGTAAAGTTAATTTGTGTCAAGAAGAAAACTTTGTGGTTAAACTGTAACTTTCAGTTTAAAAAATTATTGGTAATATGAGAAGTCAATTGTTCCTCCAGTTTTATTTGAATAGGATTCTTACTGTGTTGCCAAGGTCATTAACAAGAAATCACATTGACTTATTGACATGTTGGCTCCTTATTGATTCTTACTCTGATTGGAATTTGTCATATGTTGCCCAATTTTGGATGGTGAATGTACTATTTCCATTTCTTGAGAAACTGTGGTCATAGATGTGAAGGAGAGAGAGAGAGAAGTAAGAACTGAGTAGTAGGGAGCAAAGACCTTGAGGGTACATTTTGATGGGGTCTTTTATCTAGCTCTTGCATGTTATCTTCAAAAATAATTTACACTGCAAAAGTTCTTTTAGATTTCACTTTGCCTTTTTGCCATTTCTGACTTTTTAAAAAAATTACTTCTCTCAGTTACAAGCTGATTGAATACAATTTTTATAGAAAGGACCAAGAATTCTACGTAAACACTGAATCCTATGTGTGGGATAGGGGTCGTGTCACTAACAGCCACACCTGAAAAATTAAACGTTGTGAAGATTTAATCTCATCTCCATTAACATGGGACTATATCTTCATCTGTTCTCAGATCAATTTGATGAAGACTTTACTTCCTCATAAAATTTTTTTTTTTTTACTTAAAAAGTAAAACTGATACGGGTGTCCATTTTTGTTGTGAATTATTTATCCTTCCCTTGTTTGGCATTCTTGTAAATATGGTACAAAGACTGAAACTCTGGGGAACAAAATGCAATAGTAATATTACAGCAACAACAATTTGCTGGTAGTGGTCAACACCGAAAAACATGAAGATGTTTTTCTTAGGTAGTCCTGCTATTTAGTTGTGGTCTCTGACATTTTACAGTGTTGAAACAGTCTGTTTTCTTCTTCTTTTTTTTTTTTTTTAAAGATTTTATTTATTTATTTGACAGAGAGAGAGATAGCGAGAGCAGGAACACAAGCAGGGGGAGTGGGAGAGGGAGAAGCAGGCTTCCCGCTGAGCAGGGAGCCTGATGCGGGCTCGATCCCAGGACCCTGGGATCATGACCTGAGCCGAAGGCAGACGCTTAACGACTGAGCCACCCAGGCGCCCCAGTCTGTTTTCTTCTTTGCTTTCCCACCAACATGCAAGATCTCTGAGGGCAGGGATTGTGCCATTTTTACCATTGTATTCCCAGCACATAGCATGGTGCTTGGCTCTGAACAGATACGATTATTAAAAATTTTCTTTTTTTTTTTTTTAAGACAATATTTTAAATTGTATGGTATGGTGTGATTCAGTTTAACTTCTGCTAGTTTATGCCACTTACATTTAGCAAAGCCACTTCAGTCATTCTTGGATAATGTGAAAACCATAAAAATCATTTATGACTTACCTTTTTGCTTCTCATTTAGAATTGTCTCCACTAAATGACAGGAAATATTTAAAAAATCGAATTTAATATCCATTTTCTTTTTAGAGCAGTATATAAAGATGCTGATTTATACCTACTAGACTCTCCTTTTGGATACCTGGATGTTTTAACAGAAAAAGAAATATTTGAAAGGTATGTTCTTTGAATAATTTATAATGCTCATGCTAAAAGGGGAGAAGGAACACCATCAGAGACTGCATTTTACCCTTGAGAATTATGGCCACCATTGTGACTCACTGTGGCAGAAAGAGACATAGCACTCACTCAAATCTGATCTTCCCTTCACAGTCAAAATTCAGGATCACTTCCGTTAAAACCTTTTCTGATTACCTCATGGTAAACCAGTTTCTTCCATTTTATTGTGACAACAATCACTCTCTATATGGTTTTTGCAGTATTATTACCTTGTGGCATATATTATTTGAACTGGTTATTGTACTTAACGTTTTTACTCTTCTGTGTTAGATACGATATTTCTTAAGAAACTAAACAAGCTGAATGTTTTAATGCAGGTGACTGCTCAGACTATTCATCTACCTTGATACCGCCTACAGAACTTCTTCCTTAGTCACACAAAACTGGGGATATACATTTCATGGGAGCCCCCACTAGGGCTCAATGTATGTAAAATTCCTAAGAGGAGCAGTTTGTTATATGATTTGATTTCAGTTTCAAAATGATTTCATGAACCATAAAGTAGTTTATTAGGAGAATTACTATAATGCTCTTCTAAAATAAAGATGTTTTAAGCAATAAGGATGTAGAGGTGTGTGTGTGTATAAAATGGTTGCATTACCCCTAGAAGCACCTTTCCTAGAATTTAAATTTAATACCTAAGAGTTCTACAGTCCTAAGAGTGTGATAAGTAACTTCTTACTAATATAAACTTTGTTAGCCAAATTAGTATGTTAAAGTATAATCTAGAATGATGCCTCTTTCTTTCCCTCCCTTCCTTCCGTCCTTCCTTCCTTCAGATTTTATTTATTTAATTGAGAGAGAGAGCTAGCATGAGCGTGGCAGGGAGGGGCAGGAAGAGAGGGAGAAGCAGACTCCCCACTGAGCAGGGAACCCAAAGCAGGGCTAGATCCCAGGACCCCGAGATCATGACTCGATCCGAAGGCAGATGCTTAACTGACCGAGCCAACCAGGTGCCCCTAGAATGATGCCTCTTTCTATACAGTATGTGTCTTAATGTCTAAAAGAAATTGGTCTCCTTAGATGGTTCTAGTCAGGATTTACTTTTAAACTAAAAGGAAATTTTATTAGAGGAGGGTCAAATTTATTATTCAGTTCTCAGGTTTATTGATTTTTTTTTTAACAAATCAGATTAGTCTTAATATAAGCTCTTGAGAACTAAATTCCTAGCCAACTTAAAAATGTAAAAGGAAATTAATAGGAAATGTAAAGAATGAGAAAGCTCTGGCATTTTTAAAGGACGCAGAAATATAGATCCCCAGGGATCTTTAAAGGTTATCTAACAATTCTTTCATTTTCTAGATGAACAAACCAAGACCCACAGGGTAACCAATTTGCTCAAATCCAACATTTATTTAATATCAGATATTTAATTTCACTCTAGATCTGTTAACACTCAACTTTATGATATAGCATACTCTAATAATTCAGTAATATATTTCATGCTATAATAATTCAAGAGGTACCAAATTAATTGCTGTTATTTACTTGTAGAATTATTTTAAGTATAATAATGACTTTTTATGATAGATGTTTTATATAAGAACACATTAATGTTAAAATGCAACACAAAGACTTGTAATAAAGTGTTTATATAATTGATATCTTATTTATATCTTTTTATATTCTTAAAGCTGTGTCTGTAAATTGATGGCTAACAAAACTAGGATTTTGGTCACTTCTAAAATGGAACATTTAAAGAAAGCTGACAAAATATTAATTTTACATGAAGGTAGCTGCTATTTTTATGGGACATTTTCTGAATTACAAAGTCTACGGCCTGACTTCAGCTCAAAGCTCATGGGATATGATTCTTTTGACCAGTTTAGTGCAGAAAGAAGAAATTCAATCATAACTGAGACTTTACGACGTTTCTCTTTAGAAGGAGATGCAGCTGTCTCCTGGAATGAAACAAAAAAGCAATCTTTTAAACAGACCGGAGAGTTTGGTGAAAAAAGGAAGAACTCTATTCTTAATCCAATCAATTCTATCAGAAAATTTTCGATTGTACAAAAGACTCCATTACAAATGAATGGCATCGAAGAAAATTCCGATGAGCCCTTAGAGAGAAAGCTGTCCTTAGTTCCAGATGGTGAGCAAGGAGAGGCCATCCTGCCTCGAAGCAACATGATCAACACTGGCCCCACGTTTCAAAGACAACGAAGGCAGTCTGTTCTGAATCTGATGACGTGCTCCCCAGGAAACCAAGGTCAAAGCTTTCACCAAAGGACAGCCGCATCCACCCGGAAAATGTCGCTGGCCCCTCAGCCAAACTTAACCGAAATGGATATATATTCAAGACGGTTATCTCAAGATAGTGGCTTGGAAATAAGTGAAGAAATTAACGAAGAAGATTTAAAGGTATGTATAAATGATCAGTGGTTTTGTGTTTGGCACAGAGTGCAACTGAGTGAAATGCAGTATATAATGTGATACAAAACTTACTCAAATTATGAGCTGAAGATGAGGATTATTTTAAGATTCAGAAAGTCCGGAGTCCATAAATTATGTAAGCAACTTCAAAATGTACAAGAATAAACTATTTCCTTTGGCAATGGATATCTCTCTTCCCGTAAAATGTATTGAAAGGGCTAGTGTTGGGTCCTTGAGTGGGTCAGTGATAATCATTATTATAAACTAGATAAATTGTAAATTATTATAAATCTGCTTTGTTACCACCTTAAAACCTCTGTGGGGAGAAGTGGAGTATAAATAAATATATAAACAAATAACAGCTTCAGTTATTTAGAAGCCAAGAAGTATTTGGTATGCAGGTAGCCTAAGTAAGGTATATAAGCATCTAGTCTCTCGACAGGACTAACTAACTAACTAACTAACTAACTAACTAACTAACTAACTAACTAACTAACCCATATTCTGGTTTATACATCAGTCTTAACCTGAATTTGTGTGGGCTTCTTTTTATCTTTTAAATTGGCTTTATAAGGTGGCTCTCTGGACAGGTTTCTCTTAAAGAAGGTATATGAAACTCAATGTATACTAGTGTCAGCCTTCAAATAGAAAGTCTTCTATATTAAGTTTTAAAGAATGAAATGCTTTATTCTTCAAATAGGAGGCAACATAAAAGAGGAGGGTTTTCGTTTATTGTGTTTTGTTTTTTGCTAGAAAAATTCCTCAAGTGCCTTGCCTGAATTGGGCAGCATTGTAATGAATTGACTGTTTAATAGCGTAGATCATTTAAGAGCAGTATGACCTTTGGCAAGGCACAAGTCATTTGACATCTTTGGACCCAAATTTCCTCTTCTGTAAAATGAGAGAACAGAACAGGTGATCTCTAAAATGCATACTTTCAGCATTTCTATGATTTTACAAAGGTTTCCTAAGGGATGGTTTATGCGTATGGTTTTAATATCAATCTGAATGAATCTCTCAAACCAGAACCTATAAATTTCGTTGTAAAGAATGATCTCTTTAACTGATAATAGTTAGTATTTCGGATCACTTCTGTGCCAGGCAGCGTATATTTCACCCCCACCACTACCCCAGGAGGTACGTAGCCTTATCCTCATTTACAGATAAAAAAACTAGAGTTTGGAGAAGTCCAGCTGCCTAAACTCAGGCAGCTCCTAGGATGTCAGTGGTGGTGTTCAGATTCAAATCCAGGTTTATTTGCTTCCAAAAATCTTTACGTCGAATCAGTGTGCTATATTTCAATTTCATAGAACCTCTTCTTTGAGTTTCTGGGGCTTCTTTTATGAATTTTGTTGACTTCTTAAGAAACAAAAGTATCTTTTCCCTTGGGAATATCTGGGTTTGCTCTTTTTCAAATTTTGGAAACGCATCCACCAAAGGACAAATAAAGACCACCGGGGAAATATACTAAAGATTAGAGTTATATAACTTATGTCATATTTGGAAAGGGAGATAATCCCAGCTCCTGAGGAACATACAAACATCAGCTGGCCTTCCTGTCTCTTGGCAGACCTCTGTAGCCAGCGAAATTCCAAACTGTATTTGTCCACGGACCCCTGAAGAAATGGGTTAAATCACGGAGAGTTCTAGGCAACTTCAACTTGGTGGTACTATTTATTTGATAACAGGTGTGATGTTGTTACATTAAAATGGCAAAAAATGTCCAAAATCAATACAATTGTATCATCAGGGATTTACTTCTAGAATTTTGAAAAATTACAGCATTTCTCATTTTTCAAAAAGCTGTGTTGCTCCAGCGGACGTTATTCAGAATGGTTCGGATTTGTTGAAACTCATTTAGCTTCAAATACCAGTGTTCCTTTTCCCACACATTCATTCAAAATAACGCCACAAGGGTGGTGTGAAACTGTGTTGTGTCCCTGTAGTAACCATGATTCTTTCTGTTAGGAGTTCTTTTTTGACGATGTGGAGAGCATACCACCAGTGACTACATGGAACACATACCTTCGATATGTTACTATCCACAAGAGCTTAATTTTTGTGCTAATTTGGTGCTTAGGTATTTTTCTGGCTGAGGTAAGAATTTTCTGTTGTAAAGTATTACTGTGATTTAAAGTTACATTAAGAATAGTTTGGAAGGGTATATACATATATATGCATATATAATGTGTATATATCTACGCATAGATAGATATATGTGTATATTTACAATTTTACATTATATAATGATATGTATAGTTTTATATAGTTCTATTGCTGTTTTCCTGTTTCATATACAGCATATAAAATATACTTAAATCATCTATTTCAAGAGCTTTTAGTAGAGAGGCTCAAAACCTCTAAGTAGAATGCCTTTATACGGATTGAAATAAAACAGTGAAAATTATTCTGTACTCAATTTTACGTTCATTTGACTATAGATAGTGCATTATTGAATATGCAAATAACGAATCACCACCTTTAAATGAAATTGAAATAAATATGTATTAGTGGCGTGGTGACCGTTTTAAGCCATCATTTCAGAGAGACGCATCACCCGCTTGCTTATAGAATTTGTCTGTCTTTGGTGCCACCATCTCGGTCTCTTTGTCACATCACATCACATCACCAGGATCAAACAACAAGGGAGGGAAGTGCAAACAGCATAGTAGGGCTGCAAGTGCAGTACACAACAATGTAAGAGGTTCTTGAAGCTGGATGGTGGATGAGGCTTCTCTGTAGATGAGGAGCAGCCACCAAAGTGCTAAAAGGAGCCTGGCAGAGAATGTCTGTGGGTGAAGTGGCTCAGAGGCTGAATGGAGAGCATTTGCCCTCCAGTTGTCCAATGGGGCCAACGGAAACGCGCACCAGCCAAGGACGTGCCATGAGGGAAGTTGGGATCAGTTTTGCTAAATCTTTTTGTTTATTGAGATTTTTTTATTTTCTGTGAAGCCTTCCCATTTTTTAAGTGTAGATAGTTGATTAAATAAAAACAAAAAATGAACGCTAGGTAGGTTCAACAAAACACATGTGTGGATTGGATTCAGCCTGTGAATGACTAGTTATCCTAGATATTTATTCCAGGGGACACCGCTGGATGCTCCCTAATATACAAGCTAAATCTGACATGAAGACCCATACTGCCTTCAGGGAAGAAATGACCCAGGTGAAGAACTGCCTCGCCTGAGACAGTGTAAATGTATATGTAACCAAAACCCAATCTTATAGCTACAGGTGTTTTCCTATTGTTGGGATGTTTCTAACCTCAGTGGAGAGGTCTACATAGAATATCATCACTTCTCCCTGACCAACTAAGATAGTGTTAAACATCTAAAGGCATATATATATATATATATGTATATATATATATATTTGCTATATATATATAAGCATATATATATATATA
>NW_023270451.1:58744625-58871895 GCF_011800145.1 Mirounga leonina
TATATATATATATTTGCTATATATATATAAGCATATATATATATATAGCAAAAAGTTGTACATACTGTTTCATCTATAAACCATCAGTTTCCATTTGATCCTTGAGTTCTGGTGATGTCTCTTCTTTTTTTTTTTTTTAAGATTTTATTTATTTATTTGACAGAGAGATAGAGAGAGAGCACAAGTAGGCAAAGAAGCAGGCAGATGGAGAGAGAGAAGCAGGCTCCCCGCAGAGCAGAGAGCCTGATGCGGGACTCGATCCCAGGACCCTGAGATCATGACCTGAGCCGAAGGCAGCCGCTTAACCGACTGAGCCACCCAGGCGCCCGATGTCTCTTCTTTTGTAAATTAAGACACCCGATGGAGGTTGGCTGAGTTGTAGTGTAGTACAGTACCAAATGTGGGGTCACATAGCCTTGGCCGTGACCTCAGACTGTCTTGTTAACACTATGAAACTGAGCAAGGTAGTCAACCACTCTGAGCCTCAATATACTCATCTACAAAATGGAGATTGTAATGGTACCAACTTCCTTGGTCATGTTTGTGAGTTAAGACACATCATGGCTGTAAAGCACTTAATATGGGGCTTGGCACAGGGTGAGCAATGCTAGTTGCTGTTCTCATTGATGCCCTTAATAGTCTTACCATTTTTATAAAGCTCAAGATAGTTTGAGGTGAGCAAGTCCATAAACTGAGATATAATGAAAGTTTCAATAATCGCTTTTATACTTTAATTAAAATATGGGGTTGGGTAATTTGACACTCTCGCATGAGTCATAAAAATTGCTTTGAAATGTATTTTAAATTTACCTCATTAATCTCTGCTAGTCATGCCAAATGACCAACATTAATGGAATGAAACCTAGTCCTGTGCCACATTTATTCTCAAACCAGCCCTTCGTAACTGTTAATGATTTAAATCTCTGCACTGAAAGGTCACCTTTCTTGACTGTCCTCAGTTTATAGAGTTACGTAAGAAAAAAGGGTCCTATCTGAATATGGCAATGATTTATGTTAATTTATAGGATCTTTGTCCTATCCAGCTCCATAGAGTTGAACTTAATGCTCCTTTCAAAATGGTGTATAATTGATTAACTAATTAGTGATTGAACATTGAGCTGCTGCACATGTATACAATATTACTAGCTCATTTAATCAAGAAGACAGTGTTCCTTTGTCTTGAAGTTAGAAACTAAATTACAAGAGAGGAGGTAAATGATTAGTGGAGCCCTCCCAGTTATTGCCAAAAAAAAATGTCTTTTTAATGGACAGAACACATTGATAATGCCATTTTCTAGGCAAGAAGTGATATACTATGATTAGCCTTTTTGGCCAGTATCCTAGGGGCATTGCCAATAAACTATCAAAATTTTGAGTAATAAACCTTGGTGATAGTAGACAGATAGCAATTGTCTTAATGATGTGCACAGTTATATAGCTAAACACTGATGTTCACAATTCTGTCACCTTCTTTGAATCAAAATTTACAGTTTTTCTTTTAGATTAAGCTTCTTTCTTGATACCAGTGTGCCCCTTTCTCATTACAATTGACATATCTCATTAGTATGCATCATGGTGCAGGTACTCACCCCAGAAGATAACTTAGTTCTTTTAAACCTTGTTTAGAGCCTCATAGTCATCATGATCAGAAAGCCTGAAGAGAGGTTAAGATACACTTCTTCCTTGATGACAGTAATTTATCCATTTTTAGTTTTCATAGGCACCATACTTCAGTTTAGATGTTATGATTTTATAGAGTAGGTTCCATACGCTTCCCTTTCTTATTTCTTCAAAGCATGAAATATTACCACATATCATTAATGTGTTATTTTGATAAGGGAGTCAGTCTACCTTTATATATTTGTATGATTTTTTCTACTGCAAAGCAATATTTTCTATAAGTTCTTCGATATCAGCACCAAGGGTATAGGCTATAAAATTTCTTTATTTTTTAAAGGTTTTATTTATTTACTTGAGAAAGAGAAGCAGAGAGAGAGAGAGCATGAAAGGAGGGATGGGGAGGGGCAGAGGGAGAGGGAGAAGCAGACTGCCCGATGAGCAGGGAGACCGACATGGTGTTCGATCCCAGGACCCTGGGATCATGACCTGAGCGGTAGGCAGCCACTTAACCAACTGAGCCACCCAGGTGCCCCAAGGCTATAAAATTTCTATAATGTTGGGCTTTCTAGTGCTTCTGCTTGGCAGTACATCCCGGAGTAGGTATAGAAGAAATGCAAAGAAGAGTAGGAGACAGTTTCCTGCTTCTTCTTACAACAACCAGAGGGTATTGTTGACTGGAGTATCTCAAGATCCTAAGTTTAGTATTTTCATTCTGTAATTTTTAAGAGATTTGTCAGAGTACTGCTGTATCCTATTCTTTTATGATTTATTTTCTCTTTGTTAAGAAGGAAGCTCTGGGTAGCTTTGTATTACTAGTAAAATAGATATGTACTATACTCCCATAATACTTCTGTTGTAACTGATTAATAATCATCCTTTCAATGCAGCTTTACTTACCATGGGTCTATGTTTACTCATTCAACACATATTTCTTTCAGTGTGACAGGCACAATTCTGTGTATATGGTGTGTGCCGTGTGTATAGTGAACCAATGGGTAGAATGCACTAATGCACTTATGTTTATAATGTTAACAGAACACTTATGATACTGTGTTCCTTTGGTGAAAACTCAAAATAACAGTTGTATTTTAATAGATACTCATTTACATACAGATCTGATTATGTGACTTAAGAGGTAGCTCTGAATTCTGTGTATATAGAAACTGGTAGAATAAATTGGTTTGGATTCTTTAACTATACCCTACATTACATGAGATGTTATCTGCTTTTCCAAATCTGTTTTTTTTTTTTAAAGATTTATTTATTTATTTCAGAGAGAGTTGGGGAGGGAGAGAGGGAATCTCAAGCTGACTTCCCACTGAGCACAGAGCCCAAGGCAGGCTCGATCCCACGCCCCTGAGATCATGACCTGAGCCGAAATCAACATCAGATGCTCAACCAACTGAGCCACCCAGGCGCCCCAATACTGGCTACTTCTTTTTCATCTTGGGGTCATTTGCACAGTTCATAAATCATCATCTTTGTCATTCATGGAGCTGTCCTTAGAGATGCCATCATCAGATTTTGGTTGCAGAGATGTAATCATCAGATTATTACATGAATATGTAATATTGTCTATACCCCTATAATTATTATTATCTGTGCATGTGCTGTAATACAGTAGCCACCAGCAATATATGACCATATAAATTAAATGAAATTAAGTAAAATAAAATCAAATTTAAAATTCAGTTCCTCAGTCACACATAGTAGCCACATTTCCAGTGATCAAGTGTCCCCTATGATAAGTGACAACAATATTGAACAATGCAGATATAGAATATTTTTATTATTGTAGAAATTTATTTTTGACAGGGCTGATTTAGACTGTACCGTTTTCTAGGTGATATGGATTGAAGTTTAAAACCCTAAAAAAATAAAATAAAAATAAAGGCCTTTTGCTTTTCCCTTTTAATGACCCAGGACTCTCACTCTATCATAAACTGCAGGAACTTTACAACTTTGAAACATTTTGAAATGAAATGATAGAACTTGCTTAATCAATTGTTCCTATATGCCCCAAATATTTGTACTAATATCATTATATCAAGTCCTTGGAAGTGTTTTTGTTCCAGTCAACAAAAGTAGTTTGGGTTGGCAGTTCTGTGTCTCTACTTGCTAGTGGTCTCTATTCACAAAAGCCAGGAAATAACTTTGTATTACGTTGACTAGACCCGTTCTTTGGAAAACTGCTTTGGTTATTGTTCATTAGTAAATATTATAAAATATTTGTTCCTGGGATTTATTCTTATCCCGAGAATGTTGGCAATACCAGCAATATTGACGCTCCTTTAATTGGAACAAAGGGGGACTATAATAACCCAAGAGGGACTTAGAAGTATACCCTTATCTAGGTTCTTGAGTGATTTTTATCAGGCTTAGGAAATAGGAAAGCATTTATACTGGAACACAGACTTTTGAAATAGCCAGACTATTGCCTTATTTCTTGTCAATTTGAATTTTCTTAAATTTCAAGGAAACAGGAATTGTTTTTTTTTTTCTTCTTTACTAATACAGTGCATGGAGGCTATGTGTGCAATAAAAAAAGTAGGAAAGTAAGAATGATGACATTAGATTTTTCATTATTGTACTCCTGATATGTGAATTTAACTACAACTTATACATCTCTTTAAAATACAGAACTTCATAATGTGATTTCTTAGTTAATGCCAAATGTTCTTTATGCATGTTTATATAGTACTGTTACTTTGAGTGTGAAAGAACACTTAGAGATTTCTTATACCAGGCATATTGGTTTCTTCTCTATTAATTTTTATGCTGTGTTAATTTTCAAATTATTTTACTCACAGTTTCTTGTTTTTTCTATTAGATCCTTTGGTAAAGTTAGTTTTGGGAGAATTGTATAATAATAGTCATTTCTAGTATTACAATTGTGATGGCATTAACACAAGATTGTCTCTCCACGGGGTTTAGGAGAGTAGAATACCAAATTGAAATAGAACTGAGTGCAGATCTCTTAAATATTGAAGGAACTAAAAATATAGCAGTGGTTAAAAAATTTTATTTTTTCAGTTAGGGTAGAGAATATCCCTTAGACAGAAGCGTCCACCTTGAGAAAGCCTGAATAGTACTAGTAAGTGTAGGTTTTAACCTGAAGTGTATGTTTTGTCTTTATAACAAAATGAATTTATAATAAACTGAATTTTTGTACTGTTGAGACTTTTTTGGGGATGAATAATCTTTTTCTAATTTTAATTTATTTATTTTTAAGTTTTTATTTTAATCACCCAGTGCTCATCACAAGTGCCCTCCTTAATCCCCATCCTCTATTTCACCCATCCCCGCACCCACCTCTCCTCTGGTAACCATCAGTTTGTTCTCTGTAGTTAAGAGTCTGTTTCTTGGTTTGTTTCTCTCTTTTCTTTCCCCCTTTGCTTATTTGTTTTGTTTCTTAAATTCCACAAATGAGTGAAATCATATGCTATTTGTTTTTTTCTGACTTACTTCGCTTAGCATTATACTCTGTAGCTCTATCCATGTCATTGCAAATGGCAAGATTTCATTCTTTTTTATGGCTAAATTGTATTCCACTGTGTGTGTATGTGTGTGTGTGTGTGTGTGTATCACATCTTCTTTATCCATTCATCAATCGGTGGATACTTGGGCTGCTTCCATATCTTGGCCATTATATATCATGCTGCTATAAAATATGGGTGCATGTATCCCTTTGAATCAGTGTTTTTGTATCCTTTGGGTAAATACCCAGTAGTGCAATTGTTGGATCGTAGGGTAGTTCTATTTTTAACTTTTTCAGGAACCTCCATACTGTTTCCCACATTGGCTGCACTAATTTGCATTCTACCCAACACTGCAGGAAGGTTCCGTTTTTTCCACATTCTTGCCAAAACCTGTTGTTTCTTGTGTTTTTGATTTTAGCCATTCTGACAGGTGTGAAGTAATATCTTATTGTGGTTTTGATTTATAGTACCCTGATGAGAAGTGATGATGAGCATCTTTTCATGTGTCTGTTGGCCATCTGTATGTCTGTTCATGTCTTCTGCCCATTTTTATTTTTTTAATTAAAAAAAATTTTTTTTTTCTGCCCATTTTTAAATTGGACTATTTGTTTTGGTGGTGTTGAGTTTTATAAGTTCTTTAAATATTTTGGTTGCACTGTTGAGACTTTTAACTAATTTTCACAAGTATTAATATCTTTTCCAATAATTAATTGGTTTCATAGGAAATTAGTCCCTCATCCATTGCAATAAATGAAATTATTTGTGACAACTAACTAAATTAATTATCTGCCAATAGGCTGATATTAATTTCTTCATAAGAAACAAAGTTTATTATTTAAAACATTTAACTGTAATCTTAGCTCTTCTGCGAGGTTCCATGAATAGTTCCTGTTGAATGATGGAGAGAAATGGCAAAGTATTTAATACAGTAAAATTTGAATTCTATTAACATGTTCTCACCACAAATAATGGTTTTTAGAACAATTATTGCACCTGCTGGACCCAGGAAAGCAAAGCAAAGGAAAATGAAACTGTGTACTTTGCCCTTGGTTGTGGTGGCATTAGAAGTGGGTATGGGAGGAATAGGTAGAGATGTTGAAAAAAGTCAGATGTGTATTGTTTTATTCCAGGTGGCTGTTTCTTTGGTTGTGTTGTGCATACTTAAAAGGTGAGTATTCCATGTCCTATTGTAGACTATATTTTGTTTCTATTGATTATATGGGTCTTATTAAATATTATAATATCCATGGTGCTTCATTTCCCCAAAGTATTATAGAAATGGAAAATTAAGTTCTTTTGTTTTAAATTGTGAGCGTGGGTAGTTTCTGCAGCTGTTTGCCAGTTCCTAAAGTGTTTAGTCCCTAAAGTGTTTAGTTTCCATAAAATGCAATAAAAATATTGAAAAGAGCATTTTACATTTAGTATTTTCTCTGACTGCTTAGTGACCGTCAATTTTATCCGTTTTGATGGTGAAAAAATATACTCTACTTCATTGCAATAGTTAAGTCCTTGAGATCAAAGGCATAACTCATGCTAATGAAATATGTTATCTTCAGACTCAAGTTCAGTTTTGTCTACATGTATTGGAAATTCAATGGGAAAGTTTGGTTGCCAAATAACGATTTCTTTTTGCTTTGCAGAACAGCTTCTCAAGACAAAGAGAATAGTACTCAGAGCATAAACAGCAGTTATGCAGTGATTTTTACCAATACCAGCGAATATTATGTTTTTTATATTTATGTGGGAGTAGCTGACACTTTGTTTGCTCTGGGACTCTTCAGAGGTTTACCACTGGTGCACACTCTAATCACAGTGTCGAAAATCTTACACCACAAAATGTTACATGCTGTTCTTCAAGCACCTATGTCAACCCTCAACACGTTGAAAGCAGGTATTTGACTAAGCATACAAAGTGATACTGCTGATCCACAATCAAAAGGTGCTACGATTTTGTTGGTTTTCTAGCAGCAGCGTTGGCTTTTGATGGAGGCATCTTCCTTCTGACTGACATGCACATTTCTTAGATGCTGTAGGCTGTCAGACATTGCTGCACCTCATGTTTCTGTCTTAGCTAACTAGAATAGCTTAGTTTGTTACACCATGTTGCTGATGGGAGTGTAGCAACAGAAAGAGGCCCTCTGGGTGAGTTGTCCTTCTCCATTCAGATATTTGGTCTACCCCTTTTTAGCCACCTTGTTGCCAATATACAGTATTATTTAAAAGAGAAGACTTGAAGTGACCAAGGAAAATATAAAATTCTCTTACTAATGAAGTCTTTGATGGGGTGGAATAATCTAGGTTCATATAACTGGTCAAAGATGATCAAATAAATTTGTTCTAAGGTTTTGTTTTCTTTGTGTGTGTGTGTGTGTGTGTAAGTGGAGTAATAAATCCCAAATATATTTTTAAAGTATTTTTACAGTACTGTAGAGGTTGGTAAAAGGGCAAACACTTGCCCTTTAAGATAATAAGGTCTGAGGAACTAAGGTATAACATGGTGACTGTAATTGAAAACACTATATTATATAATTGAAATTTACTAAGAGAGTAAAACTTGAATGTTCCCACCAAAAAAGGTAATTATGAGAGACTATGGGAAACTTCTTTGGGGTAGCATTAAATATTAAACTAAGAATTTTGGACTTTATCATGCAGTTAATGGGGGGTTGAATGATAAGATTCAATATCACTTTGTTTGTACTGTATTATGTTTTATCTAATTGTGTCTTTAACTGCCCCTAGACAATGAATTCCTTAAGGGCAAGGAGCAAGGCTTATTCACCTGTTATCTCAGTGCCTGGCATTATGCCTGGCACATAGTAAACACTCCATATATAATTTTTTTCACTGGAGGAAAACATTATCAGACTTATAAACATGAGTCTGGAATTCAGAAGACAGGCTGAAGCTTAGATTGCCAGTAAAGAGGGCGGAAAGAGAGAACATGGCAAAGAAGGTCCACATAACAGGCAGGCAGAAATTAAGAGTAGCCATGGGTTCTGCAAAGGTATGTCAGAAAGGTATAGAAGTCAGAGGAGAGGGAGAGCCATACGTTATGGAATACAGATGTAAGGGAATGATGATAGCATATCCAGTAAATTATCATTAAATTCAAGCTTGCAAGTGTGAGATGGTAGTAGTAGGATGAATCTTAGAGCAATCTGCATTTTATGAAGGTTTAAAAGTAGGAGAACATAACTTGAGCACAGTTGCTTAGAATCTCTGTACAACACTAAACTTTTCTTAGTCCTTATTTGTCTTACTACATGCTAATTCTTATTTGAGTTCTGAAAGCTTCTGCTGTGATCCAAATTGATCAAATATTGATATGTCTCTTCAAGATTACTGTTTTTTGAGAAACGTATCTTCTTTATATTATAGGTGGAATTCTTAATAGATTCTCCAAAGATATAGCAATTTTGGATGATCTTCTGCCCCTTACCATATTTGACTTCATCCAGGTTTGTAAAAATAAGGATTATTAAGTGTCTTTACATTTATTATACTTTTAAAAATAATTAGAAAAAGAGGTAAATTAAGTTTTGCTTATTTTTCTTTTGAGAGTGGAAGTCCTATCTATTGTGTGAATTTTGTCAATATCAAAAGTCTTCAAAATAGGCATAAATTTAGTAAATTCAGGGGTAAGTCAGAACTGTTTACCTGATCCAAATGTAAGGCAATTCCTCATTTAGATGTAATAGCTGTGTACTTGGGAATGGTTTAAAAGATATAATAGACCATCTTTCCCCAAATCACTGTTCACAAAGTATGACATTTTTGACATTGGCATTACTGTTTGATGGAAGTCCCCTACCTCCAAAGAGCCGATGTTAAAAATGAAGAGCTATTCCTTGATGGGCTACAGTTTCAACCAATCTTATCCAGGAACACATTGGCCCAGATTAGCTAGCCAGCATCCTCACAGTAAGGACCATAATACAGCGACAGAAGTACAGATACATTTTCAAGCAGATGAGAGGGGAAAGAAAAATCCAGGACTGGTGAGGACTGCCCCTGGGTGACAGAGCTGAAGCTACCAGGGCAGCCTGGCTCCGAGCATGTATCCCTGGGGTGTGGTGATTGACTGGAGGTGAGAATGAGAAGAAAAGGAGGAGATGGAGATGAAGGTGACCTAAGGGATGCACATTAGGACTCCATGAGGGGCAGGACTTAAGGAGTGTTGTGAGTTAATGATCTTGGCTATTGGACTGGGCTTGAAAACAGCTTCCTGTATGGCTTAGATCGAGCAAATGCCACAGTCTCTGTGATCTCCTTGGAGAAACAATTGGAACATTGCAGCCCATCTTAGGATGAGTCATGAGTCATTCTCTACCTCTCCCCCACCCCGTTCCCCATAATAATACTTTATTTGAGAGGACCTGTAACACAAAATAAGGGCTACCACATTTGTGTATATATACAACTGACATTGGCAGGTGCAGAAAAACCAGATTGTCAGTTTGCCTCATCTGAAATGATTGGCACAATTAAACGCATTGACTGTTCCATGTGAACTATAACATTTTGGATTTCCTTCAGTTGCTCTATTTAGAGATATAACTCAGCAATTGCTGCTGGAATTCTTTAACTGATGCTTTGGGGTCATGCAGTTGAAGGACCAGGTCCCGTGTCTTTCTTTAAATGCAGTGTATTTCTTCCTCGTTCTAGGAGTGTAACTGACTAACTGACTGGTTAGGTACAACCTGGAACATGGACATCTTGACATGATTGCAAAAGGATTCACAAATGTTGGCCCTTGAGAATTTTTTTTTTTTTTTTTTTT
Source organism: Mirounga leonina (assembly GCF_011800145.1). Lineage (NCBI taxonomy): Eukaryota > Metazoa > Chordata > Mammalia > Carnivora > Phocidae > Mirounga > Mirounga leonina. The sequence goes on from NW_023270451.1 coordinate 58,754,508, forward strand.
TACTTTTGTAGTTTACTATTGTCTGAATCAATGTGAAGCTCGCTTCAGAAATCCTGTGGGAGAAATATTTTTTAAATCTCTATTTTATGAATTAACCCTTTTTAGACACATGTGATGGCTCTCAAATTCTTTCTCTTATAGCAATGTGAATAGTTTCTGCTCAACTTCTAATGTTGTTGCAGTTCATTAGTTGTGGTTTCACAAGTAATTAGGCAGGGCTCTTTTATTTATTTAATTTCCCTATTTTATTTATAAGAGGGCCTCACATTAAGGAAGCATAATATATGATAATCAAATGGCAGTAAAAATCCAATTAGTTTCGATTTTATTTAAAAATCAGTCATTCGGGGCACCCGGGTGGCTCAGTTGGTTAAGCCTCTGCCTTTGGCTCAGGTCGTGATCCTGGGGTCCTGGGATCGAGCCCCATGTCGGGCTCTCTGCTCAGTAGGGAGCCTGCTTCTTCCTCTCCCTCTGCTGCTCCCCCTACTCTCTCTCTGTGTCAAATAAATAAAATCTTAAAAAAAAATAAAAATAAAAGTCATTCCTCAGAGTTTTTATAAAAAACTCCTCTAGATTATGAGCTTCTCTGGTTATACTTAATTATGTTCACATTAAAGAAATTTATTCCAGTCACAGCGTTACAGGAACATATTTTTGCACGGAATAAGGCATACCTGTAAATTTCCTTTAAAAATTAACTTCTATTTACTCTTTTCCTAACATTTAATAACGTTCTAGCAAATTTGCTTTCTGGATCGGCACACTGTATAATGGACATGGAAGAGCTGGATTCTCTTTCTAACCCGTAAAATAAGGTAGATAAATCTGATGATGGTCACTTTCAGGACTCAAGTTCTGTGCCTCAGATTGGCATACTGGAAATGGCCCATATATGACACATTTGCTCAGGCCATCCTTAGGCACTGAGGTCAGAAACTAATAATTTAGCACTGCGTGCAAAACTGAAGGCAGTGGTTTAATATATTTGATATTCTCGTTACACATAGAAACCTTAAATCCTGTCCTAGTTTTGAATTCAGAGTAGATAAGAAACAAGTCATTTTAGGCCAGATATTTTTGTGAGACAGAGAAAAACCATGTCTTGGCATCCTACATATCTCCACGTTTGGGTGAATGATTCTTTTTTTTCATTAAATAGAAGCCGATGTATTTTAAAATACCAAAATCTTCTCTTTTCAGCCTCACAACCCTTAGGTCTTTTTGATTTCTTCTCTCTTATCCTAATACATGACTCCACACTGAGCCCTACTACTTTGATTTCCTCTGTGTCCTTCACATCTTTCCCCGCCCCATTCATTCTATTAATCCCATTAATCCCTTACTTAAAAATTCACTTAGGAATTAAATTCCAAACCTGGTATTCATTTCATTGTTTTATTTATTTATTTATTTTAAAGATTTTATTTATTTATTTGAGAGAGAGAATGAGATAGAGAGAGCATGAGAGGGGGGAGGGTCAGAGGGAGAAGCAGACTCCCTGCCGAGCAGGGAGCCCGATGCGGGACTCGATCCAGGGACTCCAGGATCACGACCTGAGCCGAAGGCAGTCGCTTAACCAACTGAGCCACCCAGGCGCCCTCATTTCATTGTTTTAAATAGGTATTTATTTATGTATCTATCTATCTATTCATTCATTAACTTACTGTAGATTTCAGAGTGATCCTTCACTCTTCTCATCTGCTCCAGCTTCCCAGCAATGCTAGGTGCCCTTCAGCGACAGGAATGTTTCTGAGCTGCTTTCAGTGTATGAAAATGTGCTGCCTACTTCTGGGACCATGAATGGATGGTGCCTTGCAGGCTTTACAGTCTGTTGAATTTTTTTTTTTTTTTCCTGAAGAAGTTTAGGATTTGGGTAAGGATGATTAGGAGTTAGAATTCTGTGCTGATATTTTCATCTTGTCTTGAATGCCTTCTTTTTATTTTGTGATGCCCTCACGAATGCTCCTGATCTGAAATGACTTGGTTCTTATCCAATGTGAATTAAAAACTAGAACAGAATTTAAGTTTTCTTTTGTAATGAGGATATCAAATTTATTAAAGAGGTGCTTTTAGTTTAGCCCACAGTGCTAAATTATTAACTTTTGACCTCAGTGCCTATAGATGGCCTCTTATGGAACAAACAGAATTATTTTTCTCAATACTTGGACTTCTTTGTCTCTTATTTCTCAGTTTGAGCTATGTTCTGGATGATTCTAATTGCTGGAAATTTATCTTGTGAGTGTTTCATAATTTCCAGTTGTACCCACCTTTCACATTCTTCTCTAACCCAGTGTGAGATCTTGGGTATTCTGATTACCCAATTCTACCTATCCCATTGTAATATAGTTGCATTTTTATTCCTAAGAATCTCTAGCATATCAGCAATCATGAAAAAAAAAATGATCACTTTCTGTAACTAATGTTATAATCCAACAGGACCAAATTGGAATTATATGGTAAAAATAGCATAAGCCAAATGAACACAGTGCTGTTTACAACTGTCAACAGCAAATAAAAGATCCCGATCCTAATGGAGTAGCTGAATATTTCTATGGTGCCAGTGCAAGAGCCTTTGTCTTTCAGACATACTGGTGTTTAATGTGATGGTCCATTTTAATTAAATCATATTCCCTGGTTAATCATGCTTGGAACTTAATTTTTCTCCCCACCCCCCAAAGATCCTATTTCTGGGAAATAAATGTCTTTGGTTAAAAAACTGGTTTGCCATTGATGAAATCTTGTCAGTAACACAAGTAAGTAGGGCCTTTGGGTCTTTCTCATTGTATTGATAGCAGTCATAGGGCAAGAATGGAATAGGGAAGGGGCGCCTGGGTGGCTCAGTCGGTTAGGCGTCTGCCTTCGGCTCAGGTCATGATCCCAGAATCCCGGGAGCGAGTCCCGCGTCGGGCTCCCTGCTCCGCGGGGAGCCTGCTTCTCCCTCTCCTTCTGCCCCTCCACCCGCTTGTGCTCTCTCTCTTTCTCTCTCTCTCTTTCTCTCAAATAAATAAATAAATAAAATCTTTTTTAAAAAAAGAATGGAATAGGGAAGACTGTCCTTAGATTACTGAGTCATCGTGTGTACTTGGTCCAGTGTCTGGCACAGTAAAGACTTATCTGAGTATTTGTTGATGAGTGAGGGGCTGGCATGGCAGAATTGATTAGAGACATAGAGGCATTTTCCCCCTAGAAAGGTGTCATTGAGAGATCATCATCTGAAGTTTTAGATGAAAATAACAGTCCACTCAAAGGAGTTTTATGCAGCTCTTAGCTACCCCTATCCCCACTGACATCTAACAAAATGTTCTGCACTTCACTGCATCTGCTGGAAAAATGCATGTGTCACCCATGGAAATTGGTAGAGAACTGGCTCACTGATTATCATATGAATGTTCTAGTTTATTTTTCACTCTTGTTGTGACATTACTTAATACTTTATTGAAATGGGTTATTGTGGAGCAACTGTTAGCAGACCTTTTTATTTTATTTTTTATTATTTTTTAAAGATTTTATATATTTGTTTGACAGAGAGAGACACAGCGAGAGAGGGAACACAAGCAGGGGGAGCGAGAGAGGGAGAAGCAGGCTTCCCGCAGAGCAGGGAGCCCAATGCGGGGCTCGATCCCAGGACCTGGAATCATGACCTGAGCCGAAGGCAGATGCTTAATAACTGGAGCCACCCAGGCGCCCCATGACTTTTTTTCTTTTTAAAGTGTATGGATTTAGTGTCATGTGGAAACATGAGAATATAAGACTTTCGCTTGATTTCAAAGAACACCAGTATGGTTAGCTTGTTTCTAAGACTGTCAAGGGCTCCAGCGTTTTAGTGGATAATGTGAAAAGATATCTCTGATGGGCGGCTTGACTAAAGCACAAAGTTCATTTTGACAACATGTAAGATGGAAATAAAAATAAATCAGCCATATCCCCAAAATCTTTTTTTGAGCCTTTAGGTCATCTCCAATTATTTTGAGGAGTTGGAATAGAAGCGTTGGGGAGGGGAGTAAAATGTATTAAATATAATTTTTAAAAATCTTAAACATGAGTCAACTGTGTTTGGAAAAATTAAGTAGCTTGCCTAATTGACCAAGTCTTTTTTTTTTTTTTTTAAAGATTTTATTTTATTTTATTTATTTGAGAGAGAGAGAATGAGAGAGAGCACATGAGAGGGGGGAGGGTCAGAGGGAGAAGCAGACTCCCTGCTGAGCAGGGAGCCCGATGCAGGACTCGATCTAGGGACTCCAGGATCATGACCTGAGCCCAAGGCCGTTGCTTAACCAACTGAGCCACCCAGGCGCCCCGACCAAGTCTTCACTTAAACCAGATCTTTCTGACTCAAAAAGCGCCCAGATGAATGCCCAATTTTCAGAAATTGTCTGAACAAAATCAATCTTAAAATTTCACATTTATGCCAAATTATTTCAAAATTAAAAAATCATTATTTTAAAAGAAGGCCAGGCTAGAAAAGAAAATCATATTCATCTATGATTATTTATTGTACAGCATTTTAAGGCATATGGGAAATGAGAATATCCTGAGATTCAAGAACACCATGTTTTCAAAGCTTCACAATGTTATTCTAAGCAACCTGACCAATTTTTTGAATTTTGATAGAACTTATGAAAAACGTTACGTTCACGTGGCTGCCTTCCTACCAGATAGCTGCCCCTCGTGAAGAATGGAACAGAATGTGAAGAGCTTCTTTAAAAAGACCTCTCTGTCATACCTTGTGCGCTTTGCAACATGAAAACATTTACTCACCCAAGTGTTTTCTCTGATCCCGCAGTTGTTACTAATTGTGATTGGAGCTGTGGTAGTAGTCTCAGCTTTGCAACCCTACCTCTTCCTAGCGACAGTGCCGGTGATAGCAGCTTTCATTTTACTGAGGGCTTACTTCCTCCACACCTCCCAGCAACTCAAGCAACTGGAATCTGAAGGTATGAGGCTGCACCTACAGCGCTCGCCGTGGAAAACAACCACAAAGGCTATTTGTGTGTCTCTATCTTTCACCTACTTTTCCCATTTATTCCCCTACTTTTAAACTCTTGCATTATGTAACAATGGCTTTTAAGAACGTGTATGCAAAAGAGCAGAGTAAATTACAAAGCGCACGTAGACTGTGTTTGTAAATGACCACGGGACTTCATTTTGGTTTTAAAACAAGTGTATGGTCTTATGAGGGTTGGAGTATAGGATATTCATACATAATATACATAATTATATAAATTAAATTTTAAAATGATAGTGCTACTATTACTAAAGATTTGTCTAGGTTCCCAAACAATGCTGATAAAACTTTTCAGATACCTTTCCTTTTCTCTTGGGGGCTACCTTTCTGTGTGCCCCCAAGCACTGCTTGAGCTGTTTGGGAAGCACATTTTTCAGTAACAGCTTTGCTGCCCGTGTATTTTCAGGGTTAAATATCCAGGGTGTTTCTATTGAAGGTTATTATCTAAATGAAGTCACATAAACTTAAATAAATTGTCTTAAAACATTTTCTCTCAGCAGTGATTAATTTAGGATTAGCTAGGGAAAAAAGCGCCCAGTGGTAGCCAAGAAATATGAATAAGACATGGCATTGATTTTATAATAAGTTCCGATCCATGGTGGCCAAGTAACAAAGGAGTCTAATTCGTTAAAAAAATAACAGATGGCATCTATTCAAAGTACGGCACCAGGATGAAAAACCTCTAACCAATGACATTTGGTGTATGATCACTCTTTCTTAAGCTAATCTTTTTCAGGTACCTATTAGTGAGAATTTGCATTATGTCGTTACATCATTTGCATTGTTTTCTACGGGAATATTTCGCAGGCAGGAGTCCAATTTTCACTCATCTTGTTACAAGCTTAAAAGGACTATGGACACTTCGGGCCTTTGGACGTCAGCCTTACTTCGAAACTTTGTTTCACAAGGCTCTGAACTTACATACTGCCAACTGGTTCTTGTACTTGTCCACTCTGCGCTGGTTCCAAATGAGAATGGAAATGATCTTTGTCATATTCTTCATTGCTGTTACCTTCATTTCCGTTTTAACAACAGGTAACATGAACTTGTTAACTATCTGACCATTTAATTTAAAACTTTGTCAACCCCAAAATGCTACATTTTTATTGGTTGTACATTTTAGATATCTTTAAATAGATTTCAGGGGGAGTTTATTAATCTAAAAATTCATTTATTGTGGAACAAATGATTTCTTTGAATGAGAGCTGTATTATCTTAGCTTTACGGTTTGAAAAACAGACACAGAGAGTGTCAGATAACAAATCTGTGATTGAAAGAGAAAAATCATCTTTTGATTCTCATATTGGTAAAGAATCCTGGCATCAAAAATTACAGATTTCATTTATTTAAGAGCTCTCTGAGACGGGGGAAAGAAACAGCCCTGTTTATACACATAGACACACAAAATCCCCCTCCCTGGTAAATTTGTTTCTTTTTACCACCAGTTGTGCAATTCATTATCCTACTGTGAATTTTCCGCAATGAAAAAACTACCATAGAAGTGAAGTAACTTAGATAGAAGTACCATATTCTTAAGATAGAAGTGTCCTGAATTTTAAGGTCTTTGGCTGAAAACCACAAAACCTTTCACCGTAAGTATAATGAAAATCTATATGGACAAAGGAGTTCTTCGAAGTTAAGAAGCTGAATTACTGAGATAGAAGTGTTGAAATAGCTTACACACGTGACAGTGGGCACGGATTCAGAGCACTTGCCAAAGCCGAGGGATCGTTTGGTTGTTAGGAATAGAATCCTGCTCCGACAGAAAGAACATAGGCTCTGGTCACAGGAGGGTCCCGTGGAGGCCAGGGTGGGAGGCACGCTGGGTCTCCGGAGGGAATGGAGAAGGTGTGTGTGGAGTGAGACTCAGCTCTTCTCATCTCTGGAGGCCGGATGCTGCCTGAGTGCAATCCTCTGTGGCTGCTTGCTGCATTTCTCTCTCTCTCTCTGAAGCCTGGTTTTCCAGGTGAACCCTTGAGTTAACAGAAGCGTTCCTCTGTCCAGTTACAGAGTACTGGAGAGAACAGAAAACAGGCTCACCTTGGCTGCTCAAGGGAAGTGGGGTCCCCACATTCATTGTTCTCTCAGCTCGTGTGGTGGGAAAGGACTCTGCGATGAATATAAGTGAGTGGGCAAATGAACTAAATCCTTAGCAGTACAGTCAAGTTTCTCATTAGGTTCAGAATTAAAAATTTTTTCCTTTAAGTTATTTGAAACAGGATCGAAGAGGGCTGAATGAACAAAGATTTGTTCACAGTGTGTCATGTGCTATAAAATAGTGGTTAAGGATCTGATTGAATCCTGATACACTAGGGCTGGTAGTCAAAGCATTGACAGATCACTTTAGTTCAGGACCTGTTGGTCAAATCTGATTCTCAGCCAGAGTGAGTGTTTTGCCACACGATGAATACCAATCCTGCCTCTCTTGGTCTTTGGCCATGGTAACTTGTACATATTAATTAGCTTCTCTAAGGCCCTCATTTTCCCCATATTGTAAGTATATATAATAATAGTACCTATCCTATAGTTTGTAGTGAGTATTAAATGTGATAATTTGTGCAAAACAATATAGTGCCTGGTCCCTAGTAAATACCCATAAATCTTCTTTATTATTGTTATTATTAAGATTTTATCTTTCATCTTAACCTTCAGAATGAGTAATGTACTGACAAATCTTACCTATTTAGAATAAACAGTTTAGTATGAATAAATCTAATAGATCTTACCTATTTAGAATAAACAGTTTAGTATGAAAAGCACATGCCTACTGTGTATGGTTTGTCTTCTGTCAGAGGAAATGTGGAAGAAAAAATTTCAATCAATAAGAATAGGACAAATTACTTCTCCCAATTTTGGAACCCAGTGGCAATCTTATCCTGCATTACAGTTGCCAGGACTGACTCTCAACAGAGACTTGATAACCTAAAGTTTTAAGAACTTTCCTGTTAGAAAATTTTTATGGCCATAAATTAGTGGTCCCCTCCAGCCCTGAAAACTATTTATTCTAATTAAACACTTAAGTATTGTTCATCCTGGGCGAACTAGTCATTTTTTTTTTTTAAAACATAAAAGGCAGTTTTCTCCCTTTCTCAATGGCAGACCCATGAGTTTAGACTTCCTCATGAAACCCTAAGTCCACTTTCTCCCCCAAAGCATCTGATTAGCGAGAAAGTCCTCCTCACAAAGGCAGGAGACATATCTGAACATCTAATGGATGCTGCTCAAACAACCTTTCTCCTGCTTTTGACTTCTTTGGGGAGGAGTTCATCGAGACTCAGAAGTTTTTGCATTGCCCATTGTAGTCTTTGAAGGTATTATTACTTACAGAGGAGTAGTAGAAGAGATGACCATGGTATTTACCCCACACCACCAGCCCCTTCAATATCTGAAGCTTTTTTTTTTTTAAGGGGCAACTCTTTTCTAATAGTCACTCTTTAATTAAAAACATCAGTTGAATACTTAACTATATGCAGGATATTATTACTAGTGGTAGATACTGTGGTGAACTGAGATGAAACGTGGTTCAAATTAGCACAGAATTGGAATGTAACTTTAACATGACGTATGCCCTAGGAGCAGCATAAAGTGGTTCACAGAAGAGAGAAATAACATAAAGCCTGTTTATATCTTTTTTCCTACCTGTAGGTGAAGGACAAGGAACACTTGGTATTATTTTAACGTTAGCCATGAATATCATGGGTACATTGCAATGGGCTGTAAACTCCAGCATAGATGTGGACAGCTTGGTAAGTAATTATTATTTTTTAACCTTCATGAAAAATTTGGACAAACCAAAAAGCATGGGTAATGACATAAGGGACAACTACAGACCCAACCCCCAGCTTAAGGAGTAAAACATCACAAATAATTCGAAGGCTACTATGTGTCTCTCATTAGACCCATATCTCTTCCTTCCTCCACGTAGAAAGCCACAGTCAAGATCTAGTGCTGCAGTGAAAAATCTTTGCCGAGGATTTTTGTAGGACAGATACACAGGAGTGTCATTACTGGGTTACAGAATTCACTCACATTTGTCTTTACCAGATGGTGCCCAATTGTTCTCAAATATCTTGTATCAATTTATACTCCCATCAAGAGAGGGTAAGAATTCTCATCAGTCCATAGCTTCAGCAATACTTAAGGTTGTCAGACCTTTTAATTTTGGCAATCAGATGGATGTGAAGTGATTACTAAGCAAATAGGGCTGCTTAATACATATTTATTGACTTTATGGGGTCCTCTTCTGTTAATTGCTTGTTTCTGTCAATTGCCTATTTTTCTAGTAGGCTGAGGTTTTTCTTAATTCATGAGAGTTTATGAATTCTGGGTTGTCAGTTCTGTATATTTTAAACATGGTTCTTTAGTCAGTGGCTTAACTTATAGTGTCTTCTGATGAAAAGAAACTTTTAAGTTTAATGAAGTTAATCTTTTCCTTTATGTTTTGGTATCTTGTTTAAGAAACCCTTTCCTATCTTGGATTTTCCAGTATATCAGTGTTACACTTTTCATAGTATCCTTTTTTAAAAAATTTTTAAATTTCCAGTCTTTAGTGATATCTCCTTTCTCATTCCTAGAGTGTTTCTTTTTGCTTTCTCTCTCTCTCTCTTTTTTTTTTTTGGATCAATATTCCCACGCATTTATATACTTTATTAGTGTGTACAAAGACCATGTTTTGGTTTTGTTGTTCCTCTTGTCTTGGTTCTCTGGAATGCAGAGCCTGCAGTAGTATATAACTGAGTGAATACTGTGTCAGGGGCACAAATCCCATGGCAGCAAGAGTGAGAGATGAAAGGAAGAAAGATAGATTTCCCACTTTCCGTTAAAAAAATACATGATTTTCAAGAATAGCTTCATCATCAACTTTGATTAGTCTGCCTGGAATAGTGTACTTAAAATCAGTCATCCATTACTGCGTTTGCAGAAGGGCTAGAGAGACCCAGGTTGAGAAGGACTGTATTTATAACACTGTCCTTACACTTTTTGCATAAGTTCCTTCTCCATTCTCCTAATAAGTCCCATGGTCCCAGAATGCACATGTTCATTCAGCTGTGAAAATTTTATAACCAATTCCTATCAGAACAGATATCCTCATGGGATGCCTGGGTGGCTCAGTCGGTTAAGTGGCAGGCTCTTGATTTTGACTCAGGTCATGATCTCAGGATCAAGAGATTGAGCCCTGTGTTGGGCTCCGCCCTGAGGGCTTGTCACTCTCCCTGCTCCTCCTACTGTTTGCATGCTCTCTCTCTCAAATAAGTAAATAAATAAAAATCTTTTTTTAAAAAAAGAACAAATATCATCATAAAATAATATCTGTAGGGAAAAAAACGAAACTTTTCATGCCCTCTTCCTGCCCATGTGTCCTAATATTTAAGCAAAGCATTTTAATAATTCATTGAAATGTAATTTAACCCTAACATGATTTATAGTAGGGTTTCTCTCTTTTCCTTTAACATTATTTTTTGGGAGGTTGGCCAACTTTTTCAGTGGCTTCATTTATCTCCTCACTTAACTCTTAACGTTTTTGGGGTTGGGTCTCATAAATGTACTTAGAGATGTTTCTGTTGGAAAATAGCAGGAGAAGAGTAAATCAGTATTCTGCTTACATTTATTTAATTTTTTTATTCAAACTTTCTACAACTTTGCCTTTACAATAAAAATCCTCATGTACTTCACTTCTTTATCTAAAAATATCTCTTTAGGGCGCCTGGGTGGCTCAGTTGGTTAAGCGACTGCCTTCGGCTCAGGTCATGATCCTGGAGTCCCTGGATCGAGTCCCGCATTGGGCTCCCTGCTCAGCGGGAAGCCTGCTTCTCCCTCTCCCACTCCCCCTGCTTGTGTTCCCTCTCTCGCTGTGTCTTTCTCTGTCAAATAAATAAATAAAATCTTTAAAAATAAAAAAATAAAAAAAATATCTCTTTACCTTGTATATGCACAGTTCCTTTGCTGTATTAATTTTCTTGGTTTATGAAACAACCTCTATACATTTGATGTTGAAACCGTTGTCTGGTACATTTCAATTCTGCATGTCCAATCTCCATTAAAGTTTAGTGTAAAAAAAAAAAAGTTTTTTTAAGGTATGTTGACCTCTCTAAGTTTTTCACATGAGCATCCTGAGCTTCATAACCCTGTGCTTTGACATTGTGTCTTTGATCTTCTGGCATAAAAGAATCTTTGCAAAGAACTATTATGTTATAATACAGCCTATGAAAAGTATCAATATTTGCATTTGATCTCATTTTAAAAAGTCATGTTCTTTTGTTTGAATATCAAAGTGATCACGTTAGTTTTCATTTCCCTGCCAAATAGCATAAGCGGTCTTTCCTCGACCCTTGTGGACATTCATCTAGTTATAAATTCCCATCATACTGCTTTTACCTATACCCCGACTAAAATTGTATAGTAACCTCTTTATTTTCACCTGGCGTGTGTTGCGGGTAGGAGGGGAGGATAGCTATGCCCTCAAATTTCACATCTATATAATGTTAACACTGAAGGTCCTGTGACCTCTGAAGGAAAAATTCACTGTGTTCTCATGTTACATTACTGAGTCTTAACTGAATTTAGATCTGAGTTTAAATGCAGTAAAGAGGGTGTTTTTTTTGATATACACTTCCAGTTTTCCAGTGCAGAGCTACTCAGGAAAAAAACTATCTTTAGACTTAGAAAGTATATTTCATTTACCTCTCTGGCCTAGTTTAGACATGAGCAAAGAATCAAACATAAAGAGAACTATGAAGTTATAAAAATGGCAATATGACTTTTCTTTTACTGCTCATCAGTTCCTTACACCCAGGTGCCTGGCTTTTATTAGCTTTCAACCAGTAAGGGTAATATTTGAATGATAACACTTCCTCATTGTTACTTCATGTCACTTTGTATTTGTAACTGACTGCACATCTCAGTTATCAGCACTCAAAGCTGACCAAAAACGCTTTGATTACATTTTCCTAATAAATTCCTTATTATATTCCCTAAGATAGTTCTTTCCCAACTTCTTATCTTTTCTTGGGAGCACCAGTAATTCCAGCCCCTGCACTCTCAGCCCATGATCTTGCTACATACTTCATAGAAAGAACCAGATGCAACTAGCAAGAATTTCCTTGTTTCTCTCCACCAATTGCACCAGCCTACTTCACCTCTCTTCATCTGCCTTACCTTCCCTCTGTGTCTTTGTTCCTATTTAAAGACCAGTAATATGCAATTAACTGCTCTTTGTGGGACCTCTGTCCCCATCATAAAACTACCTTCCCTTGATGTCTAACTTGCATCTCTTGTCTTTGATCTATTTATAGCACAACTTCTTGAAAGAGAGCCCTTCTCCATTTCCTCCTTCCCATTCTTGCCACAGCCTACTTCACTTTGTTTGCATCAGCCCCATGACTCATGACTAACATCTTGCCAGAGCCAATGTCCTTGTCTCCCTTACCCTCTCAGCAGTACTTAACGCCAGGGACAAATCCTTGATACTTTCTTCTCTCACTACCATGATGCGCCTCCCGCCTGTCTCTGCTACCTCTCAGGTTCCTCCTTAGTTCTCTCTGCTGGCCCCTCCTCTTCTTACAGATCTCTGAACATTAGCTGTGTTCCAGCCCTCTTCTATCTGTCTTCTCTCTAGTTACTAGCATCTAACTCCATGCTATAGAAACCATCTCTCAATCACTCATTCATATCTCTAGTTTAGACCATTCCCCTGCTCTCTGAAGATACACTACCAACGTGACCCCTCTCTATGTTTAGAAAGCACAGTGATAAGAATGTCTTCCAGTAAACTTGACATCTTGGGGCCTAAGTTATTGTCTAGAATCTCCTCAAAATACCACATGGGGTATCAGGAGACCATTAAAAGGGAACAAAGCTTCTATTCTACCTACTCATTTGTCTGGCTATATATAGAAGTTTGGAATAAAAATCATCTGAACATTGTCACCTTATGAATGATATAGTTTAGTAGGTTGTGAATCACCCCAGAAATTTAAAAAATAGTAAAATTACCAGAGAGTCAAATTTAATAATTCCTACTGGAAACCCCCATTATAGGGAATTTCCAATTATTTTAGTTGATATCATGATGTTTTAAACACTGTTATTTCAAATTCACTCTTCATTTTAACATGAATTGTGTATATGCCTTTCTATTTACTTCACTTGTGTATTTTATACCATTCTGTAGATGGGTTGAAAAAAGAAGTGTTAATTCCTTTTAACTCCATACCTCAAGTACTATATGAATTACAGTTGTTATTGCTAAAGCTATTATTTTAATTTTTTTTTTTTTTTAAGATTTTATTTATTCATTTGAGAGTGAGAGAGTGAGTGAGAGAGAGCTCAGGTCAGGGGAGGGGCGAGGGAGAGGGAGAAGCAGACTCCCTGCTGAGTAGGGAGCCCAAACCAGGGCTGGATCCCAGGGCCCTGAGATGATGACCTGAACCGAAGGCAGATGCTTGCTTAAACAACTGAGCCACCCAGGCGCCCCAGTTTTTTGTATTCTTAACAAATCTCTCTACTAATTTATTTTTTTTTGGATTCACAAGATGCCTGCATTTTTAGTATGTAAAGCTTCTCTTTGTCCTATTGTTAGCTCCGTAAGCATTATGTATCTTAAACAGGCAATGTATATACCTATATTTCTGCCTCTGTGAATGAATGAAAATTAAATAAATAAGAGTTAGAATGGGTGCAGAGGTGATGTTTCAAACTTAGCAATATCAAGCCATCTGGTGACTGGTAGATTACCTACACTCAAAGTCTGAATATGAGGCAATTGACAATTCATGTATTTTTCAGGACTGTTTACCACTTAGTGAGCACAACTAAAAGATCTGAGCATGTGAATAGTATCCTGCTTCCTTAATTCTCTAACTACCTCAGCAGATAAGACATGCCTGTTGTACTCTGTGTTCCTAATAAGACAAGAGGAAGGAAGCCACCAGGATGAGCAGGGAAGACCAAGTATCTGCAGGGCTCACATTTAGATTCCAGTTATGAGGCTCCAGAAAGTTCTTGCAAGAGTGATGCAATCTGAGAAGAGTTTTCTGTCAATAGAAACTCCCTCTGTTTCTCCTTTATCCTTTTATTGCCTGTGTTTATTTTGGATTCCAGTAAAGATCAAGCGAGACCGATGATATGGTGACCAACAAAAGAATGAGAAAAGGGGAACCTGGCTTCTCTTCTTTGCTCCTGGTGCCTAATTCTCTTGTATTGAAAGCAGTTTTTGCTCTAAGAATTTGAGGGGAGGATTCAGTCATCCTATTTTTTTCCCCTTTCAGTAGTCTCTTAGTCATATCTTTCTTTGTTTTTCTGTTCTCATGAGGCTTTGTGGCATGTTTTCCATTCATGACATCTGTCTCAAGACTTCTTTTCATCCAAAGATTTTCTTTCTATCCTGCAGGCTTTTCTACTCTGCATTCCACTCTTGCTTTATTGCCAAGATGTTGTGTGGCCTTAGGCAGGTCATCATCCCCCTGAGGGCTTCACTTCTCTCTTTGTAAAAGGTAACAGTTTGGTTAGAAATTTTCTAAGGTCTATGTTAGCTCTGATACTCTCTTCTGAATCTTTTTCATATGAAAGATTTCACATCTTGATTGGCATGTATGTAGGCATTATTACAGACACCCACAGGAATCAGACCTATCTGCCACCATCCCTGATGGCTAAAGTCCAGGGATTAAGTCATTTACCACTGCATTTGTCAGAGCAGAACAAAGAACTGAATTAGGTGTTACTAGAGCCAACAGAGAAAGTGCCATTGAGATGTTCTAGAGTCTTGAATTAGTAGGAGAGGCTTATGAGAGCCATAAAGGATTGCTGGAGTGTTGGAAAATTTAGAAAATTTGTTGAGCTTTGTGCCTGTCACTTTAACTTCCTGGGTTTAGGTTTTTTCATTTGTACCAAGAATGAAAGGATTAAATCAGATGTTTTCAACCTCAACAGCACATGAGGAAATTTTGCAAAAATATAGATTACTCAGGGTCCTGTAAGATCAATTAAATCAGTTCTCTTGGTCAGGGGGAGGGTGACTGGGCATGATGTCTGTATTTTTAAAAGTGTTCCAGGTGATTCTAATGTGTATCTTGACTTGTGAATCACTGGATTAGACGATCTCTAACATTCATTTTAGCTCTGATGTTTTGTATGTGTCATAGCAGGGGGTCAGCAAACATTTTCTATAAAGGGTGAGATAGTTACTATTTTCAGCTTTGTGAGCTATATGGTCTCTATGGCAACTCTTCAATTCAGCCTTTGTAGGGCAAAGCTAATGTGAACAATTGGGTGTGGCTGGATTTGGCCATTGGGCCATAGTTTTGCGGTCTATGGAATAAAATTTACTTTGGAATTGATGGACCACCAGCAAATCATTTTGCCCTATATGTTAACTAATATATCTACAGTACATATAAAGGATGACACTTAATAACAGTACTTTGGGGAAGCCAAAATATTTCAAAATTAAGATGCTTAGAGAAAATCTTATTAAAATTGTATAAACCTTGAAAAAATATTTTGATATGATACTTTAGACCCCTCTTCTTGAGATTTTCTTTGAAATACTTTTAATGGATACCGCATGGACCCAATTTTATTCATCAAGCACTTGCTGATGGCCTTTGGTCATTGCTTTTAAAATACAATAATTGCTTTTATAAAATAATAATATCAGAGTTTGAGTAGTAGTTTCAGTAAGTGATGTGAGATTTTTCAAATTAAAGGGTAAATTTGAGAGTTTTTCCTGCCTGTTGGCACACTTAGTACCATGATTACTAACGTTCTTAATTACTGAAAATAGGCACCAACGTATTTGATACTCTGTGTTTCTTAGGTTATGCCATTTGTCGTTAACTGTAATAGATTTTCTTTCTCTTATGTTAAGAACACCATTTCTATTACTTCTTGCAGTCAGAAAAAGTAACCTTGATTTGCCATGTGATTTGCCACAGGTTGGCAATAAACAATTTGTGTAGATAGCAGGCTATAATAATTTGCAAAGAATTAGAGTGTATAGTACACTGTAAGTAGCTCACTTATTCTGTTAATAATTTATAGCAATACAGCCCTTGACTGACTTTTTAAATGCCTAGGAGCATAAGTGATAGACATAGAAAGATAGACCAAAGTTTCAGGAATATGTTTTTGGCAGAGAATTTGTTTTCATGATAACCATTATCTCAAGTCTCTGTGCATGGCCTAAAGATTATGCCAATGACTGTAATGTGTCTTTGGGTTGCAGGTCCATGTTAGTGAGTCCTGAAAAACATTTCATTTGGACCTAGTAGGAAGGATCTATGGTTTCAAAACTTCCTTTTATATACTTCATGGTTTGAAAATTTCTCTTGTAAAATGTGTGAAGTTTTTCACCCTGTATCAATTTTGCAGATGATTGTCTTCATATTTATTTCTTGTAATCTCCCTATAACAACCAGTTATGAATTCTCTGTGTTGCCCACCAGATGTCGGGCGTATGAAATATATTTTCCATTATCATTGCTCTTCTGGTATTAAGCATATAGTTTAGATGGTCATGCATAATTTTGATGCCCTGTGTTCTACACAACCAAAAGGATAAAAGGAAATAGAGCAAATATTTTTGCGGAGGAGGGGAGTCTGGCTTTCTGACTAACTCTAGAAAAGGTCTATAAGCCTTTTCTTCCCTCATTGTCAACAGAGAGGGAAAAGGAAAATCAGAAATCACTTTTTTTTTTTTTCACTGAACATATTGCTTATAAAGTAAGGTCGAGATAAGTCTGTGGAGCTTTTTTTTTCTTAAGACCATCACATTCCCTAAAGACTTTGTTCTCCTGATGCTTAGATTAGAAACTTCAGAAGTTATTATAAAGATAATAAGATTCAGTGTTAAAGATTGACTCAGGAGAATTTTTGGAGCATAGTAAATTTAAATAACAAAACCAGAAATTAATTAATTAATTATATTATTTTTTAGCAAAACCAGAAATTTATTTTTTAATTTTATTTTATTATGTTATGTTAGTCACCATACAACACGTCATTAAAAACCAGAAATTTAAAGCAGCTGATTCTCAAGTAAAAAATCCCACCTCATTTTGGCTAAACTTGAATTTCATAGAAGTCTGTACAGATTATGTCAGGTTTTCCACTTCACATGAAGAGTAGGTTGAGCATCTCACGCCTAAGACTCATTTTGCCTTCATCGTTTATTTCTCAAAGTCTAAGACAAATGCTCTCACCTAAGCTGGTGACAGCTACTTTGAGACTTTCCTGTAAGGGGGCCAGGTAGAGCTGCCCCTCATTCCTCCTCAGGAAACCCCTTCACTGTGCAGGAAGACGCAGCTCGTCCTCACAGTCTACAGTCACTCTGAGAATTGCCAAATCTGAATTTCCATCCAGTGGCACGGTGGTTTTTACATATCACCTGAGAATGTTAATAGACATTCTAAATTAGAAAAAGGAGTAAGTGAAAATAAAAAGCTCAGTTGAAAACAGGTAGATGAGACTAAAAATAGTTTGGTATGTTGCCACTTCCTTCAAATCCAAATAGCAATATCTGTTTCCAGACTGAGAAGCTGAGAGGTACAGTGGCAGACTCGATTGCCTGCTGAGGGACTCAGCGCTGTCATTCACCTTCCAGCAGATGAGGTAGAACAATGGAGTCACTCATCCTTAACAAAGATTTATTAAGGGACTGCTCGGTGCTAAGCCCTAGATGGGGAGGATAGAACAAGGAATGCTTTGAATAAGGTTACTATATAGGCAACATGGGCTTAACATGAAGCCCTGTGGAGTATCCTATCAGCTTCAGGTCCTCCTCTTGCATGGACACCTTCGGAGGCCCTATACTTAATTCTAAATGCATAATTTTGATGCTTTCACATAAGAAGAGACCCTTCAATTATTTAAGCTTTAGGTTCCGCCAAACTGGGTTCCATCCCTGGTCAGCCATGAATCTTCGGCAATGAAATCAAGTATATAAGAAATGACTCTACTTTTGCTATAGTTGAATTTATTTTCTGTTTGAACACATGTGCTGCTGAGTGCAAGAAGCAATTCTAACTTCTGAATGGAGTTTACAGAATGCCAACACACTGAGGGGAGGTAGCATTTGGCCCTAGGTTGCCCCTTGTCTGTGCTGTCTCTGAGGCACTGATGTTGCTCTTTGACCTGGAGGTGTATGGTCCAGGAAGACTGCATTTTTGTTCTTCTGATCTTGATTGTGAGCTCTTCTTTGACGAGCTCTCTCTCAACTTCCTCCATGCCCAAGACATGGAAGACCCTGAGGGACCAAAGGATTGGGATTTGGCTTTCCTCTAGCACCACTCTGGAAATACAGGGGAATCTGAAGCTATCTGGGTCTAGACATGCCAAGCACCCATGCCCACTCTACTGCTTCCATGCTATGCCACATACTGGAAGTTTCTCTAAGGCATGCCTCATTCCTGGGCTCCACCTTGATATTGAGGCATAGGCCTTCTATGTTCCAAAAATCCCTCAAATCTACTCAAGGATAGAACTAGAGTTTGGTTGCAAGGCAGGACTCCTTTTTAAAGGAACTGGTGTCTAAGTCCTCTTGTTCCTGCCATTCATGAGTCAGATTGTGGGGTGAGGAGAGGAGCTGTTTCTCATCCATCATAAATTCATCTATGGCTACTGTTTTTGCATAAACACTGTGCTTTGAGTCTTTCAAGCTTTGGTTTTTGAAACTTAACAGCCAATATTCATGTGGCTCAAAATTTTCAAACTATCCATCTCTGGTTCCAAAAGCCAATTTTTGAAACTAGAAAGACCAAAATTGATTTTTTTTTTTGCTCTGGTTCTGTTGTGGCTCCTCCTTGAAAAAGCAGTGGAAGTAGAATGTGTCAATTGGAGGGCCTGTGAGGTACAAGGAATTAGTAACTTATTATCTGGCCACATCATCTATTCAGTAATGGCATTTCAGTGGTTGCAAAATTGGTCATAAAGCAGGTGTCTGCACTAGCTACCTTTTCTTCCCATCAGAAAATGTCCTGACCTGCTGAACTGAATGAGTGTCTGCTCGAATGCTGTGCATGAGGGTCCATTGTTTTTTTTTTTTTTTTTTAAAGATTTTATTTATTTGACAGAGAGAGAGAGACACAGTGAGAGAGGGAACACAAGCAGGGGGAGTGGGAGAGGGAGAAGCAGGCTTCCCGCTGATCAGGGAGCCCGATGCGGGGCTCGATCCCAGGACCCCAGGATCATGACCTGAGCCGAAGGCAGGCGCTTAACCAACTGAGCCACCCAGGCGCCCATGAGTGTCCATTGTTAAGATGAACTTGTTCTTGGTCAGGGATATTTGACTATGCTGTGGGTAACTATAATAGCCTGTCTTGGGGTCACTTTAAGCAACTAGACTATATGAAAGATGATGAGTTGAAAATTTCATTTTCTAAATTTGATAGGTATATTCTATTTACTACATTTGACATTAGAAGTTCTAGATTCACCCTCAGTGGTAAGCCTCACTAATGGAGTATGTAATTTGCTATACTCTTCACAACTCCTTATGCAAAAAAATTGTATACATTTCAGTGCTGCCAAAATAATGGTTTTAAATGTCATTTTCTAATAGTACTACATATAATTTTGAGTAGTTTAGATAGCAATATTTAAGTGTTTTGCTTACTGTTTGGAAGTATTAAAATATAAAGGATTTTTTTTTATATGGTGTCTTTCTTGATGTACTAAAGCACTTAAAAGACTAGTTTAGAATTCTTCACAGCATCGACATGCAGAAATGTCAACAGACTTTTTATTTCATAAAATTAAGCTTCATTTCTGCATTTCTCTCAATCATTTCAAGAGTGTAATATTATTCTTATGCAGGATAAATACAATAAAATATTTTAAATGCATTTTTTTTTAGATTTTATTTATTTATTTGACAGAGAGAGAGAGAACACAAGCAGGGGGAGCAGCAGAGGGAGAGGGAGAAGCAGGCTCCCCGCTCAGCAAAGAACCTGACGTGGGGCTCGATCCCAGGACCCTGGGATCATGACCTAAACCAAAGGCAGCTGCTTAACCAACTGAGCCACCCAGGTGCCCCTTAAATGAGCTATTTCTCTGGCAGTTCCATCTCAATGGTAGTTACAATTCTAACTGATCTTCCAGACCTTATATAGGCTAGCAGCTCACTAGGAAAATTAATTACGATGAAACGGAAGAGTATACTTTAATTCAAAGTTAATAAAAAAATAACTGAATCAGGATTTAACAACCTCTGAAAGTCACCCATAATTTGCAATTGAAATTATTATGTGTGGGAGCCACTCTAGAGTTATTTATAATGGATGTGGGCTTTGGATATTTCACTTCCAATAACAATGGGTTTGGTTTAAAAGGATTCTCCTCTTGAATCTTGAAAAATTATTGAAAATGATATGAAGATATTTTCAAGATGAAAAAAATGAAGCAACAATTTCTAGATGGAAGAATTTCACAAACAGCAAGCTTGATCAGTAGCATGTGAAACAGGCAATACAATTACATTTGCTAAGATTGGAATATTTAACATTCAATTAAGGATCAGTATTTAAATTCCTCTGATTTGTCTACCAATAATTCCACAGTAAAGATGAAAAAAATTTCTCATTTCATGTTCTGATAAGGAAAAATAGCAATAATAGAAGCAAATGCCTCGAATACATTTATTCCCATCTTTTTTTTTTTTTTGGCAAAAGAAATCATTTCCAATAATCTAACCCTTAACTATAAATAAGGTTATAAATTAACATTGTAAAGGAGAGGGTTGAATTCTTTTTCTCTCTCTCTCTTTCTTTTTTTTTTATTTTTATTTTTTAAGATTTTATTTATTTATTTAAGAGAGCACAAGCCAGGGGAGAGACAGAGGGAGAGGGAGAAGCAGACTCCCTGCCAAGCAGGGAGCCTGACATGGGACTTGATCTCAGACTCCAAGATCACTACCTGAGCTGAAAGGCAGACACTTAAACACATGGGACTCAATCCCAGGACTCCAGGATCATGACCCCAGCTGAAGGCAGACACTTAATCGACCGAGCCACGCAGGCACCCCGAGAGGGTTGAATTCTTGACCAAAGTCCCTGCTCGCTGGAAAGCCTGCTTCTCCCTCTCCCACTCCCCCTGCTTGTGTTCCTGCTCTCGCTGTGTCTCTCTCTGTCAAATAAATAAATAAAATCTTTAAAAAAAAAAATTACTTTTCAGACGGGGCGCCTGGGTGACTCAGTCATTAAGCATCTGCCTTTGGCTGGGGTCATGATCCCAGGGTCCTGGGATTGAGCCCTGCATGGGGCTCCCTACTCCGTGGGGGCCTGCTTCTCCCTCTCCCTCTGCTGCTCCCCCTGCTTGTGCTCCCTCTCTCGCTGTGTCTCTCTGTCAAATAAATAAATAAAATCTTAAAAAAAAAAAATTACTTTTAAGACAAAAAAAAAAAAGCAATAAATTTCCTTCCAGTAAGGTAAAAACTCCTGGGCATGGCTGAGCCATCAAGGATTATCTATCAAAAATAGGAATTGAGTGAATTCAAAGTCTTCAACTCTTTCTTGTTATTCATTTACTGATTCGTATATATATGTAATCATTCACATATTCATTCCTTTATTCCTTTATGAATTTTTCAAATATTTATTAAGTGCCTATTATTTGCATGACTATTTTTAAAATTATATTCCAAATTACAATAAATCATAACTATCCAGAAGAATATGGCCTTGTTAAAAAATTTAAGCAACTTTGAAAAATAGTTGAGCTCTTTTATTTCTGTATACATTAAAGATATACTTTATTAAATGTTACATGAATAGATTTATAGAGCAACCGTGTATTTAATTTCAAATACAACTTTTATATGCAGTGACATTTTACAATGTCAGCAATGGAAGTTGGTCTGTAAGTAATTTAATATAAAAATGTAATTATTTAATGATTACATAATTACAGATATAGAACAATGACTTAATATAGAACAATGACTTAAATTTGAAGATTATTGTAATCTTGTTTGAAGATTATTGTTTATCATTAATTTGAAGATTACTGATTTGAAGTAATTACTAACAAGATTACTAATCTTGTTTGAAGATTATTAATTTGTTTATAATTAATTTGAAGATTACTAATTTGTTTGAAGGTTATTAATATAGAACAATGACTTAAATTTGTTTGAAGATTATTGTGAAGTCATTCAAAATTTACTAAGCTTCACTTGCCACCCAGTTGACATACAGAATTGTAGACAGTTTTTCAGGCAGTTTGAGAGAAAGGTGAGAATCTTCAGTAGTGGTTTTGAAGCATGGAACGTTTTATTATAATATACCAGTTGTACAACAGTGTGCAGTGTTGCTCATAGTTGAAGAAAAAATTTCCCCTTGACATCATCTATTCCTGTGAGTATAATTTGGCCATCTATGTGTGGCTTGCATAACTGAGAATTAAATGATCACAAAAACAAACAAGTCAATACAGAGCCCATTTATATAAATCCTAGTTAATTCTCTTTGGTTAAGCTTTTAATTATATCCAATTATTTCCTGTTCATTGAAAAACCTCCTGATAAATAACCAGGTGACGATGAGCAGCGTCACATCTTACATATTATTTTTTTAAGGAAACATCACACTCATTAGGACATTGCCTGCAGTTATTAAACAAACAAACAAAATATTATTTCATTTCAGATGCGATCTGTAAGCCGAGTCTTCAAGTTTATTGACATGCCAACAGAAGAAAGTAAACCACCCACCAAGTCATTCAGACCATCCAAGGATGCCCAGCTCTCAAAAGTTTTGATTACTGAGAATCGTCATGTGAGAGATGATAACATCTGGCCCTCAGGGGGTCAAATGACTGTCAAAGACCTCACAGCAAAGTATATAGATGGTGGGAATGCCATATTAGAGAACATTTCCTTCTCAATAAGTCCTGGCCAGAGGGTGAGATTTAAATATTCCTTGCTTTGTTTGACCTGTGTTTAGTTAAGTAAATCTCAGGAGCCTCAAGCAATGTTTTGGTAAATTCCATTGGTAACAATATTATTGTAGACTAGGGCCAATATTGAATATACATATTTCAAGTTATTAATTATAAAGCCATTATTTTTTCATATGATATTTATTTTGCCGAGGACAGAAACGATATAGTTGGTTCATTTTGAGTGTAATTCTACTTGTAGAGTATTTAATCAATTGCTAGGTTACTAACTAAAAGAAGCTGTTAAATAAACCAAAATTATAAAATATTTTAGATTTTGCATGTTGAAACTGTCTTCCATTTCAGGTAAGAGAAATATTTTGTTTATCTAATTTCTTCATGAATTTTACCTAATTTATACTCTGTCAAACAAGTGGTACTTTTTTTCTTAGCTTAGTTCAGTTTGTTTGTTTGGAATTCTAATCAAGGTATGGATTATTTAGATTTTTTTCCCAATAATTTACCAAACAAAAGTTGTTTACCAAGCAACAATTTTATTGTTTAATAAGCAAAAATAACCATGCATTATTTTGAAGTGGTCCTTATAGATCTCAGCCCTGGGCTGAATACATGGATGGTATTCAGATACACCAATTCTGGAATTGATTCTTGGAGAAAGGGACAGTTATTCTCCCTATATTTCATGTTCTAGAAATGTGGTGTTATATTTTATATTTCAAATCTCTTATTCTGGGCTGCTCCATAAATCTAGACATGATTATTATATTCCTTTGATTGCTTTATTTTTTAAAATTGAGATAACATACTATAGAGCCACTTCTTATGAAAACTGAATTTTAAAACTTTCTCTCTTTGTGGTTTAATTTCAAATAGAGATTTTTTTTTTTTTACCACTGAGCTAATGGTCAGTAAACTTTGTTAGGCCACCATCACTGTCACCAATATAGCAACAGACTATTATCACTTACTTTGGCCCATCGGTTTAGGAATATTTCATAATTTGATGCATTGGAAAAAATTCTATTAAAGAAATATAGGGTGAGCAAAAATGTTACCATGCTAAATGGCTTGAAATGGCACAGCAGAAATTTTGACTCTTCTTTTTTAAGATTTTATTTATTTTTGAGAGAAAGAGAGAGAGACAGAGAGAGAAATCACAAGTAGGCAGAGTGGCAGGCAGAGGGAGAGAGAGAAGCAGGCTCCCCACTGAGCAGGGAGCCCAATGCGGGACTCGATCCCAGGAGCCTGGGATCATGATCCCAGCTGAAGGCAGACGCTTAACCGACTGAGCCACCCAGGCTCTTCTTTTTAATCTTAAAGTTAGGGTAAATAAATTCACATACTACTAAAATTACCTCTTACTATGTTTTTGCTCATCAAGAATGGGATTTGTTTTTTTTTTTCTTTTTTTGTGAGAAAACAGTTTTTTTAATTTTAAATTTTTATTTTGATTCCAGTTAGTTAACATACAGTGTTAGATTAGTTTTAGTTGTATAATATAGTGATTCAACAGTTCCATACAACACCCGGTGCTCATCACAAGTGTTCTCTTTAATCCCCATTACCTGTTTAACCCATCCCCCAGCCCACCTCTTCTCTGATAACCATCAGTTTGTTCTCTATAATTAAGAGTCTTCTTAATTTGTCTCTTTTTTTTTCTCTTTGCTCATTTCTTTTGTTTCTTAAATTCCACATATGAGTGAAATCATATGGTATTTGTCTTTCTCTGACTTACTTTGCTTAGCATTATACTCTAGCTCCATCCATGTCAGTGCAAATGGCAAGATTTCATTCTTTTTCATGGTTAAAAAATATTCCATTACACACACACACACATATTTATAGATAACATCTTCTTCATATATTCATCAATCAGTGGACACTTGGGCTGCTACCATATCTTGGCTATTGTAGATAATGCTCCTATAAACATATGTGTGCATGTATCCCTTTGAATTAGTATTTCTGTATTCTTTGGGTAAATACCTAGTAGTGTGATTGCCAGATTATAGGGTAGTTCTATTTTTAACTTTCTGAGGACCTCCATACTGTTTTCCACAGTGGCTGTACCAATTTACATTCCCACCAATAGTGCAAAACTGTGCATTGTTTGTATTTCTGTGGTGTTGGTTGTTATTTCTCCTCTCTCATTTGTGATTTTAGAGAGCAGTTTTAAATCAGCATAAATGGAAAGACTAGGATTTAGATTAAATTTATCCCTTATTATTAGAATGAGGTTGTTTACATTGTTAAAGTTATGCTTTGGAACTATGTAAAATTAATTATTTGCTTTTGGTCCTTTTGTTATGTGAGAAAACACATAATTAAGTATTCTCTTTTGCTTTGCACATAAGTGAATGCCACAGGCAGTTGAGAATGTCCTTGAGACCACCATGATAGATTCCAAAAGTGATGTCAGGTTACAAACAATAGCAGCAAATAGGTTGATATAAACCAGAGTGAAAAGCCCTGGTAAATTATTTCCTTTCCCTCCTCCTGACATCCTCCCAACCCTTTGCTTTACTGATGCTCAATTGCCCACTAAATTAAATTCAACCAAGTCCTAGTAGAGTGACAGATTTGCAGAGTCCTCATTTCTGTAGGTAGTTTCCTTGATGTGGGAGTAAATAATAAGAGCTGCTGTGAAATGAGGAAGAAGCAGTATGGTTAGGCATTTCGTGTTCTCTGAACCTTTATATAGAAAATAGGCCATATGTGTTCAGTAACTATTCTTTGCAAGGAATGGTAGGTGCTTTGGGGGAATTGAAAATTACTTACATAAGGCTGTGGATCTTGCCATTCAAAGAGGGAAACTAATGTTTATCAAGTCCTTATCATGTCCTAAGCACTGTTTAAAGACATTTATTTGCTATCACATTTAATCTTATCATAATTTCAAAGGTAGATATTATTACCTCTTTTGTGCAGTGGAAGAAACTGAAGTTCACTTAAGTGAGTGAGTTAGCAGGGATCTTAAACCCAGATCTGTCTGACTTTAAAGTTCTTTTTCACCTGCTTTCCTTAAAAGTAGAAAAAGAAGGAGCCAAAGGATAGAGGGAGAAAGAGAGAAAAGAAGAGATATTTGTCCAAGAAGATGGCCATCTAAAGGGGGAAATGCAAGATCCAGTAAGAACTGAGGTGGATCACTGTGAAGTTAACAAAGCTTAAATTTCAGAGACGTTTACTTGCCTGAGCCCCTTCCAAGGCCCTGTACTTAATATTTTATTTCTAATTTTGAAATCTTTATTCCTGGAAAGAACTCCTCCATACTGTATAAGCTTTAGATTCCAAAAAACCTTGTTATACCCTTGAATAAAAGATAAAATGCTAAGGTAAGGAGGAAGCAGTTAGTATCAGTTGGCTGGGAGTTAGGCTATTCAGGGAAAGTTTTCCACAGGAAGTGGCATTTAGAGGGAGACTTTGAGACTTTGTATTTGAACAAGCAAAGGTGAGTGAAAAAGGGTGCTATAGGCAGAGGGAACAATACAAGGCATGGGGCATGTACAGAAAACAATGACTGGTTTGGTCAGATTGGTGGATCCAGAAAGGATAAAATAGAAGACAAGATTGGAGCAAGATGATAGAAATTATGAATCTTGGGAGCTGAAGTAATAAAGGAAGTTGAAAACTCAGAGAATCCTACCCAGTTTTGCTACTAAGTGGTCTTTGGTCATCTTCAAGAGAGCAGTGGTTCTCTAAAGTTGGTTCCCTGGATCAGGATCATCTACATCACTTGAGAACTTGTGAGAAATGCATATTCTTGAGCCCCACTCAACCCTACTGAATAAAAACTCTGTATGTGGAGGCAGTGGTCTGTATCACTGATACATGCCCTTTCAAGTTTAAGAGCCCAATTTAAGACAGTCATTAGGTGTAGAGAAATGAGGGTAGAAGTCCAACTGTAAAGGGTTAGGGAATGGGTGAGTACTGAAATGAGGATTTATGTAGAACAACAATATTGGTGGTGGGAAAGAGATAGCAAGAACACCTGCCTAAGAGGATGGCTACATGGAGGGATTTTGCCTTTGTCCTGTAGAGATTTTGTGTGTTTTTTTTTGTTTTATTTTGTTTGTTTTTTGAGACAGAAGGAAAGCAGATAACTGGAGTTAAAGAGAAAGATGAGGGCGCCTGGGTGGCTCAGTCGTTAAGCGTCTGCCTTCGGTTCAGGTCATGATCCCAGGGTCCTGGGATCGAGTCCCACATTGGGCTCCCTGCTCTGCGGGAAGCCTGCTTCTCCCTCTCCCCCTCCCCCTGCTTGTGTTCCTGCTCTCGCTATGTCTCTCTCTCTGTCAAAAAAATAAATAAAATCTTTAAAAAAAAAAAAAAGAGAAAGATGAGTAAAGAGCTGGAGAACTGAAGGTGTTCATATTATACAGCCTTGATCTTTTAAGTCAATTATAAGTCAAAGTCATGGGAATTGAGTAGTGTCAGTCCTGTAACTTTGTTCTTCTCCTTCAGTATTACGTTGGTTATTCAGGGTCTTTGCATCTCCATATAAACTTTAGAATCAGTTTGTCAGACCCACAGAATAACTTGCTGAGATTTTGACTGGGATCGCATTGAATCTATAGATCAAGTTGGGAGGAACTGGTATCTTGACAATACTGAAACTTCGTTTTCATGAACATGGACCATCTCTCCATTTGCTTAATTTTTCTTTGATTTCATTGATCAGAGTATTGTGGTTTTCCTCATCTAGATCTTGTATATATTTCTTTATGTTTATATCCAAGTATTTTGTTTTGGGAAAGCTAATATAAATGGTAATATGTTTTTAATTTCAAATTCCACTTGTTCATTGCTGGTATTTAGGAAAGCAATTGACTTTTGTATATTAACCGTGTATCCTACAACTTCGCTATAATCACTTATTAGTTCCAGGAGTTTCATTGCTGATTCTTCTAGATTTTCTACATATATAATAATGTCATCTGTGAACAAAGACAGTTTTATTTCTTTTTTCCCAATCTGTATGCTTTTTATTTCCTTTCTGGTCTTAATGTGTTAGCTAGAATTTCCAGTATAATGTGGAAAAGGAGTTACAAGAAAGGACATCCTTGCCTTGTTCCTGACCTTAGCAGGAAGTCTTTGAGTTTCTCACCCTTACGTATGATGTTAACTATAGGGTTATTATAGATATCTTTATCAAGTTAAGGAAGTTCCCCTCTATTCCTAGTTTGCCGAGAGTTTTTATCAGGAATTAGCATTGAAACTTGTCAAAAGAATTCTGCATCTATTGTTACAATCGTGATTTTTTTTCCTAGTTTAGCCCACTGATAGAATAGATTATATTAATTCAATTTTTTATTTTTTATTTTATTTTATTTATTTATTTTTAAAGAGTTTTATTTATTTATTTGAGAGAGAGAGAATGAGAGACAGAGAGCACGAGAAGGAAGAGGGCAGAGGGAGAAGCAGACCCCCTGCTGAGCAGGGAGCCCGATGCGGGACTCGATCCAGGGACTCCAGGATCATGACCTGAGCCGAAGGCAGTCGCTCAACCAACTGAGCCACCCAGGCGCCCCTCAATTTTTAATTTTGAACCAACCTTGTGTATCTGGAATTAATCCCACTTGGTCTTGGTATATATAATCTCTTTATACATTGTTGGATTTGATTTGCTAGTAACTTGCTGAAGATTTTTGGTTCTATGTTCATGAGAAATGTTGGTCTCTAATATCTTTGCCTGGTCTAGGTATTCTGTTAATGTTGGCCTCATAGAATATTTAGGAAGCATTCCCTCTGCTTCTATCTCCTGGAAGAAGTAGAGGATTGGTAGAATTTCTACTTTAAATATTTGGTAGAATTCACCAGCGAATCTATCTGGACCTGGAGATTTCTGAATTGGAAGGTTGTTAATTATTGATACAATTTCTTTAAAAGATATATGCCTATTTAGATTGTCCATTTCTTCTTGTATGAGCTTTGGAAGACTTATCTTTTGAGGAATTGGTCCATTTCATCTAGATTGTTAAATTGGTGGGCATATAGTTATTTATCGTATTCTTTTATTCTCTTACCATGGGATATGTAGTGATGTCTACTCTTGCAATTCTAATATTAGTAATTTATGTCACCTCTCTTATTTTCTTAGTTAGCCTGGCTAGAAGCTTATTAATTTTATTGATCTTTTCTAAGAACCAACTTTCATTGATTTTTCTCTACTGATTTCCTATTTTCAATTAGGTGATTCTCCTCTAATTTTTATTATTTCTCTTCTGTTTCCTTTCAATTTAATTTACTCTTCTTTTTCTAGTTTCCTATGGTAGAAACTTAGACTATTGATTTTAGATATGTCTTTTCTAATATATGCATCTAATGCTATAAATTTTCCTCTGTACTGCTTTCACTGCATGCCACAGGATGGTTAATGTGAGCTGGAGTTGGGTATTTTCATTCCCTAGATCAAGTGAGTTCTAATAAAAAACCCAGTAGGTTACAGTCTCATAAAATAATTTCTCTTAAGGGAGGCCTTGTGAAGAACAAAATTCTTTAGTGCTCTGGAGTATTGCAAAATTTAAATTTAAAAATGAACAGGTGTTAGAAGACTTGATTTTTCAGTTTGGTCAGCTTTTTACTTGTTAGGACAGAGTGATAACATTCAAGTTCCTTATATTTTGGAATATAAGAAGAACAGAAACAGAAGTCCTGTTTTTTATCTTTTCATCCCTTTACCTAGCACATTGCCTAGCTTACTATATGTTAAATATGAATGAATGAATAACTTATACCTACTTCTAGGTCATATGATTGATTAGTGTAGGAATTGATTGTTAAGATGTTATTCTGAGCAGCTCTCTTAAGATTGTTGTTTATACTGCCTTGCCCTTAGAACCTATAACAGCATCTTGCAATCTATAACAAAATGCCCCAAACATACTTCTTGCATGCTAAATTAAGAAGAAGACTCAAATTCAGTGTATTATTTTGATTATCCAAAATCCTGCAAGATCAGCTCTGGTCTAATTCATCTTCTTGAAAAAAAAATAAAGCATTTGAAAAGGACTCAAGTGGGCATTTCTTGTTTAATTTTTAATGGATTTCAGCATTCTTGATTAGATGGTGTGCCTGAGTCCATTTGGGCTGTTGTAACAAGATATCATAGGCTGGGTGGCTT
Source organism: Mirounga leonina (assembly GCF_011800145.1). NCBI lineage: Eukaryota > Metazoa > Chordata > Mammalia > Carnivora > Phocidae > Mirounga > Mirounga leonina. Next base: position 58,784,522 of record NW_023270451.1, read on the forward strand.
ATAAACAACAGAAATTTATTTTTCACAATTCTGGAGTGTGGGAAGTCCAAGATCATGGTGCCAGTAGATTCATTGTCTGGTAAGAACCCACTTCCTCATAGATGCTTGTCTTGTCATTGTAACCTCACATGGTGAAAGAGGTGAGGGAGCTTTCTGGGGTTTCTTTATAAGGGCATTAATCTCATTCATGAGGGTTCCGCCCTTATGACCTAATCACCTCCCAAAGGCCAACATATGAATTTGGGGGAGACACAAATATTCAGTTCATAGCATGGTGAGGGATTTTAAAAATCAGTATTTTATGCAAAAAAGTTATTCAGTTTTCATATTAAAACACTTTGTCCATAACAATTATTTTAGGGAAGAGATGTCTCTTTATCTTCTTTGCTCTTAATTTAGGCCTTTACTTCACGGAATCTGCATTTTAAATTTTATTTTTAGTGCATGAGAAATAGGGCAAGATTTTCACAACTTTTACTTAAAAAAAAAACCCTATTTTTTCTTTTTAACCTCAAATAGTTGTTTTCTTAAAAGCTTTTGATTTTTTTTGCCTGAATTTTAATATCCAGATTACCTTCCCCCAGTGGAATATCTCTTCCTTTTTCCCTTTTCTTTTCCTCTCAAATGCAGACTGGGATTCTAATATGGAGCCAGGTCCTTCATGATAAATGTAGACTTAACCAAATGCGCTAGGTGGTAAATTGTGTCTGTCACAGTACTGGACAGTCCTCTGATTAAATAGATATTTAATTCAAGGTCTATTCTTTTGGGTGAGCTTGCTGCCTTCTTTGTTTGTAGTCTCTTCAAAATCCTGAGATGCCAGAAGCAATTCAAACAGTATCAAGGGTTCGGATCATAGCAGCATAAGCACTTACATGTCTCTTTGACTCGTTAAACATATATGGCATCCTGTCTTGATAAAAATTGGTATTTAATAGCTGAATCATTCTGTAATTTATCTTGGAGTTATGAGGAGCATATTCTCAAGAACTTACTATGTTAAGAATTATGATTCGTTAATGATAAGTATATAAAAGTTACAGTTGTTATCACTTTGGAGATCTAAATTTCATTTTATTTGGTATCTTGATTTGTGGAGACCACAGAAGATGAAAAATAATTATAGCAGGTTTCAGTCTGTTGCAATACGAAAATAGTGAATCAGGCACTCAAAAGAATGTACTGAGACTGTTCTATTCATGGTACAGTGCAATTACAGCTATCATCAAATTCAACACTGTTTAGCTGTCCACATAATATTTTGATTTATCTTGATCCAAAATTCTCAGAAAGGAAGTTCAGTGAAGTTACTAGAAATCACTGACTTGGAATTAGGATATACCTTAAAAGCTCATTTGCGGGAAGTACTCTGGCCTTATTCAACAGATCACTGAGAAGCCTGGAAAAACAAATCCCGGAAAAGAATTATTATGTGCCAATTATATAAACAAGAAGACTTTGTTAGGTATGAACCAATAAGATTCCTTGCTGTTAAAACATGTCAGACACAGTGCAATATCAGCAGTTCAATAATATAGAAGAACCAGAGATTAGCTACAAAACTTTAAAGCTAAACAAAAGATTTACCGATTGCCTCTCAATTTAGTCTTATACCAAGAAAAAAACTGAGTTCTCGAAGACTTTCAGTATTTGCTTCTTGAAAAGGAACATGGTCATTTATCCTAGTTATTAGAACCCTGGCTAATGATATAGAGGTTTGGACTCAAGGTACTTTTTATTAAAATTTTGTGATATGACTTTATTATTTTTTATCTATTTTTTTAAAGTTTTAAATTTAAATTCCAGTTAATTAATATACAGTGTGATATTAGTTTCAGGTGCACATATAGTAATTCAACACTTCCATACAATACCCGGTGCTCATCACAAGGGCACTCCTTAATCCCCATCACCTAATTCACCCATCTCCCCACCCACCTCCCCTCCGGTAACCATCAGTTTGTTCTCTGTAGTTAAGAGTCTGTTTCTTGGGGCGCCTGGGTGGCTCAGTCGTTAAGCGTCTGCCTTTGGCTCAGGTCATGATCCCAGGGTCCTGGGATCGAGTCCCACATCCGGCTCCCTGCTCAGCGGGAAGCCTGCTTCTCCCTCTCCCACTCCCCCTGCTTGTGTTCCCTCTCTTGCTGTCTCTCTCTCTGTCAAATAAATAAATCTTCAAAAAAAAAAAAAAAGGAGTCTGTTTCTTGGTTTGCCCCTCTCTCTTTTTTTCCTCCTTTGCTCATTTGTTTTGTTTCTTAAATTCCACATATGAGTGAAATCATGTTGTATTTGCTTTTCTCTGACTGACTTAGTTCACTTAGCATAATACTCTCTAGCTCCAGGGACAATGGGGGGCTCAGTCAGTTAAGTGTTTGACTCTTGACTGTGGCTCAGGTTGTGATCTGAGAGTTGTGAGATTAAGCCCTGTGTCAGGCTCCACACTGAGGGTGGAGCCTGCTTAAGATTCTCTCTCTCACCTTTTCCCTCTGCTCCTCCCCTGCTCATGCTCTCTCTTTCTCTCTCTCTAAAAAAGAAAGAAAGAAAGAAAGAAAGAAAGAAAGAAAGAAAGAAAGAAAGAAAGAAAGAAAGAAAGAAAGAAAAGAAAGAAAGAAAGAAAGAAATACTCTAGCTCCAACCATGTTGATGAAAATAGCAAGATTTCATTCTTTTTTTAGGGCTGAGTAGTAGTCCATTGTGTGTGTGTGTGTGTACACCACCTCTTTTCTTTTTTTTTTTTTTAAGATTTTTATTTATTTATTTATTTGAGAGAGAGAGAATGAGATAGAGAGAGCATGAGAGGGGGGAAGGTCAGAAGAAGAAGCAGACCCCCCGCCGAGCAGGGAGCCCGATGCGGGACTCGATCCCGGGACTCCAGGATCACGACCCGAGCCGAAGGCAGACGCTTAACCAACTGAGCCACCCAGGCGCCCTGTGCACCACCTCTTTATCCATTCATCAGCCGATGGACACTTAGACCATTTCCATAATTTGACTATTGTAGATAATGCTGCTATAACATCAGGGTGCCTGTATCTGTTTGAATTAGTATTTTTGTATCTTTGGGTAAATACCTATTAGTGCAATTGCTGGATTGTAGGGTAGCTCTGTTTTTAACTTTTTGAGGAACCTCCATATTTTTTCCCCCGTGGCTGCACCAGTTTGCATTCCCACCAACAGTGCATGAGGGTTCCTTTTTCTTCACATCCTCATCAATCCTGTTGTTTCTTTTGTTGTTGATTTTACCATTCTGACAGGTGTGAAGTGACATCTCATTGTAGTTTTGATTTGTATTTCGCTGATGACTGGTGATGTTGAGCATCTTTTCAAGTGTCTGTTGACCATCTGGATGTCTTTGGAGAAATGTCTATTCTTGTCTTCTGCCTGTATTTAAATTGGATTATTTTTTGGGTGTGGGGGGTTGAGTTTTATAAGTTCTTTATAGATTTTGAATACTAATCCTTTATCAGCTATGTCCTTTACAAGTATCTTCTCCCATTCTGTAGGTTGCCTTTTAGTTTTATTGATTATTTCCTTCACTGTGCAAAAGCTTTTTATTTTGATGCTTCCCTTGCCTCAGAAGACATATCTAGAAAGAAGTTGCTACAGCTGATGTCAAAGAGTTTACTGTCTGTGCTCTCTTCTAGGATTTTTATGGTTTTAGGTCTCAGATTTAGGTTTTTAATCCATTTTGAATTTTTGTGTGTGTGTATGGTGTAAGAAAGTGGTTCAGTTTCTTTCTTTTGCATGTTGCTGTCCAGTTTTCTCAGCACCATTTGTTGAAGAGCCTTTTTTTTACCATTGGATATTCTTTCCTGCTTTGTCAAAGATTAACTGACCCCATAGCTGTGGGTTCATTTCTCTGTTTTTTATTCTATTCCATTGATCTATGTGTCTATTTTTGTGCCAGTACCATACCATTTTGATGACTACAGCTTTGTAATATAACTTGAAGTCAGGAATTGTGATGCCTCCCACTTTGCTTTTCTTTTTCAAGGTTGCTTTGGCTATTCAGGGTTTTTTTGTGGTATCATACAAATTTTAGGATTGTTTGTTCTAGCTCTGTGAAAAATGTTGTCGGTAATTTGACAGGGATTGCATTAAAAGTGTAGATTGCTCTGGGTAATATAGACATTTTTTCTTCCAACCCATGAGCATGGAATTTCTTTCAGTTTCTTTGTGTCATCTTCCATTTCTTTCATCAGTGTTTTATAGTTTTCAGAGTAGAGTTCTTTCACCTCTTTGGTTAGGTTTATTCCTAGGTATCTTATTATTTTTGGTGCAGTTGTAAATGGGATTGATTCCTTAATTTCTCTTTCTGCTATTTCATTCTTGGTGTATAGAAATGCAACAGATTTCTGTACATTAGTTTTGTATCCTATAGCTGAACTGAATTTGTGTATCAGTTCTAGCAATTTAGCAAATAGTCTTTCAGGTTTTCTATATAGAGTATTATGTCATCTGCAAATAGTGAAAGTTTTACTGCTTCCTTACCAATGTGGACACCTTTTATTTCTTTTTGTTGTCTGATTAAATTTGTGATATGACTTTAAAGCAAATCACTTCCTCTTATTGAACTTTCCTCTGCCCATACCTCACCTACACAAGGCATATTCAGATTGCTTATAAAAGCTTTATTGTTGTGGTTGAAAAATCATGGCATATGATGAATATATTTGTACAGCAGGGGCTGATTCAGAAATGGAGGTGTGCATATTAAATTTCACAAGATTTTTAAATAAAACTTGATTTGGTATTTGACCAAAATTAACTAAATCATTTGTTTGTTAGATCAACTAAATAAGTTTGTTCATTCATCTGCCTTCTCTCTCTCCCTCCCTCTCCCTTTTCCTCTCTTTCTTCCTTCCTTCTTTTTATCCATTCATCCACCCACCCACCCATCCATCCATCTATCTAATCCACATGTCCATTTGTCCATTCATTCATCCTTCCATCTGCCTGACCCTCAGTCAATCCAAACACTCAATTATTGAGTACTTTATGTACACCCACCCTAATGGCAGGTGCTGAGAATTCAGTGGAAAATAATGTAGACCACCCTGTCCTTGTTGAACTTAAATTCTTGGGGTTAACACAAGTAATAATCAAGAAAAAATAAATACAATAATTACTGCTTCTGATTAGTAGTGTGAAGAAAGTCAAAAGGGTGTTGTGTATAACTTTTGGCTTATCTGATTTTCTCAGTTGTCTCAGAGAACAAGCATTCATGAAAGTCTTGTTACAGAGCTCTTACAAACAAAAGACATGGTATCATTATTCTTTACCAGCTTATCCCAAAGGCCTAGTTTATTACCAGATTCCTAGTAAGTATTCAATAAGTTATTATTTTCATGGGTTGTCAGAAGCTCTAAAGCATTCATTGTGGTCCATGAACTGGTTCCGGTTTATAAGCTGTTAGTGGTCTCTGAAAAGTGTAAGAATTGATAGTAAGCATGTAGAAATTCATTTTTATTATCTCTTATTTTAAAGTACTGTTATGCAGTGGATCGGAAACTAAAAAAACACAAAGCAAAACAAAACTGTTCTTCGCCGCAGATAGTGTAAAAAAGCATTCCTCTAAAAAACCACTGGCTCAGCTCTCCTGTAAAAAAAAAAAAAAGCTAAATGACAAAAGAAAAACAGGAGTCATCTAAGGGGAAGGAAGTAAACATTTATTCAGTGCTACTCAATGTCGGGCCATATTTCAGTGTTCAGTTAATGACTGCAGGAATGTTCTGCCCACTCAAAGCATCTTCATCCAAGTGCTGGATGTAAGCCAACATGGAACACAGAGGTGGGGTCCCTATCTTGTAGCAGCTGCACTCCCCTCACATCACATGGCATTGACATTCTATGCTCTTAATAGTCTTTTGGTAACAAGAATAGTTTGTTGTTTTTTTTTTTTCCTTTTCCTTAATATCCTTTTTGCTTCTCCAAGTTCTCTTCCTGCTAGGCAGGGTAGATGTAAGAATTTGATTTGACAACTGTCCAAGTGCTTATCCATTGAGTGGCAAGGCTTGGCCTGCCTTCTCTGGGAACACAGAGCTTGCCCTAACTTTTTCTTGTTTATTGTCAGGCCTAAACTGGTGCTTAATATATTATGGACAGTATCTGAACATTAGAACTGTTTCAGATCCATTAATTTTCAAGCTCATATTCATGTTAGGAACTAGGTCAAGCTATATAGGTCCCTGCTTTTGGCCATCCTTAGAAATGGTATGCATTAAGACACTGTATCTTTGTTTTCCCTGATGCAAAATGGGTATTTTTAGCCTATATGCCATTAGTAAAGGTCAGTGATAAATGAAGGGTCCAGAATTAAGAGTCCAGTTCCTTATGGCCAGTTTCTGTATTCTTTTCCAGGGTTGCTCTGCCCCAGATCACTGTTGGTCAGAATTGGGAGTATTATAGAAAGGTCTGAATGAATAAGTTGAAATCTTACCCTGGTGATATTAAGAAAAAAACAGAAACAAACCCAGTTCCAATGTTTTTTAGTGAAGTATAATACTAGATTACATTTCTCGTACAGTGTCTGTATGTCACAGGAGTAATTCTGTTGTTCTTGTTTTCTAGGTGGGCCTCTTGGGAAGAACTGGATCAGGGAAGAGTACTTTGTTATCAGCTTTTTTGAGACTGCTGAACACTGAGGGAGAAATCCAAATAGATGGTGTGTCTTGGGATTCAATAACTTTGCAAGAGTGGAGGGAAGCCTTTGGAGTGATCCCACAGGTAAGTCAGAAAGACTTAATAAAAAAAAAAAGGTGACTATATATTTTCACCATTATTTGACACTTAAGAAAATCACATTTCCCTGGAAAATGTATTTGTTATTTATTGCTATCTTTTTTTCTGCAATGCATTGTTTTCATAGGGAAAAAGAAAACTATCTCTAAAAATTTGGAACTCTCTGCCATACAGTGATTGAACTATTAATAGTTTTGACAGCCTTTCCCAGAAGACACAATCCACATGGGAGCATGGGACTTTTGTTTTTAATCAGTGTTTTCTCCCCTCCTTCAGTGGTCTGAGCTCCAAGTTAGCAATCCCAGCAGGTTGAGAAATGCTTTGCAAGATGTAAATGATGCTGCTGAATTAAGAAACACTTGGAAGCACCAAGTAGTGGAATTGAAAATAGAAAGTCTAATGATTGTTTTTTGTTCTTTGCATAAAATGAACCATGTCAGATTAATCTGTAGCTTTTTTTTTTTTTTTTAAATGTCACTCTTTGATTTGGGTCACAAAGGATCTCTAGCTTCCCTGGCTTAGTAGCATTCTTAGTGTGTCATTGTAGAAGAGGATTTCTTACATATGAGAGAAATAGCAGCAGTTCCAGTTTAAAATGATCTCAGTGGAAACCAAGGAATGTCGTTACTAGAGCCAAATCTGAAAGGCACGTGTTGCATTTCTACTGGCATTTGCTTTCTTCTCTGTGGGCATATTCACTGCTTTAGTTACCACATTGCTCCCTTTGTACTAATGGGCTGAATCCATTCCACCAGCACATTCTAAACAATTCTCCACATTTAACACAAAATTAAAATGCCAGGAGCATCTCCAGATAGATGGACTATAAATCTAGCCTGAGAAAAAAGCTTGTATTTCTTGATAGATTACCTTAGTGTGGAACATTTGCTTTTTTTCACCTAATGAGGCACTAAATATTGTAGCTGCTGGATTGATGCTTTTAATTTTTTTGTCTAGACTTTGCCATATTGCCAGAAGCTTAATCCTGGTCGAATTTTTGAAAAACAGTATTGTTTTTCAGAAAGAAAGAAAAGATTGTCAGATGGTCTAAAGGTAAAGAAACACTGGGAATACGAGTATCCTGAGGTGATAGCCTTAGGCAAGATAACAATGTTGAAGAACATGGAATAGAATCTGATTGTCCGGTTGTCTAAGACACGTTGCTGTTCATTTGACTCTTAAGTCTCCCGGTCCCATTTCTAACTGCAGTAGTGAAGATTTTGGGTTTGTTTTTTTTTTTTTGTCCTTATTCACACAAATCTATACATTAGCATAAGTACAGCTCTAAAAAATAATTTCAATTTCACTGGGGATCCTTTAGTTTATCTGCCATGTGATAGATTTATTAAAAATTATGTGTTCTATTTAAGGAACCTAAATATGCAAGACCTGGAGGAAAACTGAATGAACCAGTTATGAAAATTCTTTATCTTCTCTTTCTGCTGAAGTAAATCTTCCAAACTTGCCTTTATTTCATTTCCCCTCTTCTGTGGCTTCAAGCTTTATAAAATTATATCAACTAAACAAGAAATACTTTGAGCTATGCCTTCAAAAATACATGATCATGCTAATGTAGATGCATCTCATTCTACATTTTTATGATCCTGTTTCTGGGACTGTCTCCTAGTATCACAGGGATATCTGTAGACAGAATGTACTACTTTTTCTCCAGTGACATCTTGAGAACATTAAGTGAATGACCGAGAAAGAGAGAGGGCAAGCTCCTCATGCCCTTTTAATATCCTAACTAGGAGATGCTTTTATTTTCCTAACTTTCCTTTAGAAGTTCAAATTAAGTAATTTTTTCTTCTTTGCCTGGAGTTTGATCTTAAAAAAAAAAAAAGAAGAAGGAAGAAAGGATAAAAAATCCAAGAAGAACTGTTTTTTGTTTGCTTTTCCATCTTTCTTCCTTCCATCTTTCTGACCTTGCAAGGGCATCTCTGACATGGAATCATCAGATATCTCTGGGTCAATTAGTCACTTATCTTGAGACACATGAAACAGGAACAAACTTCGAAGAAAAAACTTTTTCTCTCCCTCATAGTGATCCTGAGACATCAGCTGTAGAGTCACAAGATATCATTAGTTTCAGTAAATTCTTGCTGTGTGTGTGTGTGTGTGTGTGTGCGCGCGCGCGCGCGCGCGCACGTGCGCACACACATGGCATTCTCTCCTGTAGCTAGAAAGCAATCTTGGAGAATGCACCAGCCTAGAAAAAAGGCTACTGTGCACATTTCAAGGTGGAGCCTTCTTTAATTTGTCCTGCTTTACCGGTGAGCTCTGTCCGAGGGCAAGGAGAGGAGGTAGTGTGGCCTCCAGTCAGAGCCCCATTGCCTTAGGCAATTCGAACATCAAGACTTGCAATTGTTTATTAGCTTTGAGCTTTGTTGAGCACTTTATTCTTGAAAGACAGAGAAACAGTTTTGAAATGTGTTTGTAAAACTTCAGTGACGACTTTAAAAGGCTGCAAGCTGTTTCAAGTAAATGGTTTTACTTGCAATGAGACCTTATGACCGGAAAATAATCCATGCCCACAGAGGACTGTCCACCACAGAGCTGGAACGGCTTTTGCCGGGTCTCAGGGCCAAAACACGTCTCTCTAGATTCGAGCAATGGAATTGGAAGTGCAGCAGTTCTCCTTCAGTGTAATAATAAATAGCAATTAAATAATTAGTTGTGAAACTCCTATATGCTTAAAATTATAGCGTACTGTGATTCTCTCTGCTATAGATTCTATAGTTCTGTGAAAGGTATTGAGGTCCCAGTCCCACCTATGAGCTTCCAGTGAGAAGTTCAAAACTGAAGTCAGAGGCCAAAAGAAGAAACTAAAATGATAAACGAAAGACAGTGAATTAGATATGGTTATGAGTCAAGGGGGCGCCGTGGGCCCTTCGTAGGAGGGTGAGGGCAGGCGGAAGCGCTTGTTGCCGCTGCGTCCGTCGGCTCCCTGTCGCTGTATCCTTCCTTCTTTCCTCCTCCCACTGCTGGCAGCAAATGAGAACGGGCGGTTCCACAGAGAAGGCGGTAGTTACGGTGGGTCATAATGGGCCATGACGTTTGTAGGTTTTAGAAAGGCTGGGGGCAGTGTGTGGTGGAAGGGATATTCCAGGATCCCAGACAGGGCTATTATGAGGTACAGAGAAGAGGGTTAGCGAGAGTTGGGGCGCCAAGGCCAGGGGAGTCCACGTGACAGGGAGCATTAGGGCAAAGGGGGAAAGACTTGAGAAGCACTGAGATGGCCCGGGGAGGAAGGAGCTGAGTTCTTCTGAGCCAGGAGGTGCAGGGTGAGGGGATGGCGGAAGGGCCCGCAGCCGGCGGCAGCGTGGGGGGAGGGGCTTCCGGGAGGCCGCGGGCGAGAGGCGGGCGGACGCGCTGAGGAGCTCTCCAGCTGTGGTGGGGTAGGATCCTGCACCACGGCGAAGACGGCAGCGGGGCGGGGAGCGACCTTCAAGGGAAAAGAGAAGGGGTGCCTGGCTGGTTCAGTGGGTAGTGCGTGGGGCTCTTATCCTCAGGGCGGTGAGTTTGCGCCCCACGTTGGGGGTAGCGTTTGCCTAGGGAAAAAAGAGGAAAAAAAGGGAGAAGAGAAAAATAACTAGTATGGATATTAGTATGACGTTACTCTTTCTGAGCTGGAAAATTTGAAAATTTTAACAATTTTGTCGGATCTGGAAATCATTTTTTAAAATGCTATCTCTACAAAGTGTATACTGGAGAGTTGTAGTGTAAAAGGTTGTGAAACATTAAACAACTTCGCAGGAACCACATATTTGAACGTCTTACATGCAGCCATTTACATATAAATAAATAAAATGTACATTAACATTATGAAATTATTCTCTATTCTAAATCTTAAACATGTTTGACTAATACTTTGTTCACCTTGTTCTCGTTAACAGATATTCTTAAAAGCCAAACGACACTTATTTTTAGACATTCTATAATGTAACCTTAGAATCTTGATTTGTTTGAATTGAGTAGATTTTTATTGTATAGGTTCAACTTATAATAAAATTTTGCAGACATTGCCAGAAGGTAAGATCACAGCCACTCTGCTGCTTATAAGCATTGGAGCCCCATTTTAATAGAACTTTACATGATATACGTGTATATATATGTCCCTTCTGCCAAAACAAAACAGCACTATAAACATAAGGATAAGGAGTCATTCCTCCCGCTTATTTAATTCATGCTATATTCAATCACCATGGAAGCCAAATTGCTTTTTTGTTTCATTTGACATCCAAGGCTAAAGCATACTGCCTGCTTCAGTGGGATGTGAGCCACTCAGAGCACCCCATTTAGGCTCGGCGGTCTCCACTGAGTTGAGGAGTTGAGGAATCAGCTTCAGGAAAGAGATTAGTCAGCTGGTGAACAATGGTGCTTTCTTTATTCTTCCTGGAGTCCTAAGAATTGCTCTTTATGCATAATCCATGACATTAAATAAATATCAAATATTTACACATCCTCATTTTCCTATTGGTGAATAGTTTCTTAAAAGAGAGGATCATTGTGATTTTTAGTTTCAGCTGTATTTTTTGCTGTATAATCCATCTGACTGTGTCACCTTGGCCAAGCCACATAACTTCTTGGGGCCTTGGCTGTTGCATTTGTAAACCTGGGAAAAGGACATAGGTGAACTGCAAGGGCCTCTTGGCTTTAGAGATGCCTTTGTGGAAACTTCAAACAGTTTAGAAAACAGAACTAAGACACTGGCTGGCACCTCTAAAAGGAAGAGATGCTATTTATAAGACAGGAATGAAATGTGTAGTTAATTGTATGAAATCATTCTAACTGGACTGGTCCATTCAGTTAATTTTTTAGAATTAAAATGAAAGCATTACTTTAATGCTAGACCGTCAACTGTAAACAAAAGACCTACAGAATTTCTGGGTGGTCTCAAATCCACTATGTCTAAGCCTATTAGATGTCGAATTTCCACAGCTTTCTTCCTTCACAATTTTGAATATATATCTATTTTGAATAAAATGAACATATAACATTGCCAAACACTTGATAAGTATTATATATGAATTATTAAGCTATTATGAGATTAAATTGGGCATACCATTTCTCAACAATGACATAAAAAGATCAAAGTTTTAATGGGTAGTTAGTATTATTCCTTTAAAGATTGGCCATGGGAAGAATGGACAGGCTGAGATTCTTAAGCAGGATGAAAGAATGTATAAAGAAACTGAGGAAGTGAAATAAAGCCATGTGGCTGGGGTGAAAAAGGGAGGTAATAGAGCAGGGCACTAAAATGAGCCAGAAGAAGTAGGGGGTGGGGGCTAAGTCATATAGGGTCTGCAGGCCATCTTAAGGACTTTACATTTTGCCTTGAGTGTAATGGAAAGCCAAAGGTTTTTCAAAAGGTTAATGATAATCCAATTGAGATGTGTAACAATTGCTTTGGTTGCTAAATAAAAATAGAAGGGAGGCAGGAGTGAGAAGAAAGAAATCGATTAAAAGGTTCTTGCAGTGTTCCAGAGAGCGATATTGGTGTTTTGAACTATATTGTGGCAGTAGAGTTGGAGAAATAACTGGATTTGAGATATATTTGAGGGGAAAATCCACAGGACTGATGATTGATTCCATTTGGGAGGATCAGGGAGAAAGAAGTCATGGATGACTCTAAAATTTCTGGATTGAGGAAGTGAAGTTGCCATACACTTATCAAAATGGAAAAGCCTATAGGTAGAGTAGGTTTGAGAAGAAAGGTGGCATTTCCCCATTTGACAGTGCGAACAGTGAGGCTCAAAGAGCGTGGGTTCCTGTTCGTAGAGCTGCATTGTTAACAGCATCTTTGCAAGCCACATTACCTTTAATCACTTCTGTGGCTGCTTTGTTGTCATGATACCTTTGGCCTCCACCCATGGTCCTCCAGAATAATGACATTATTCCATTTGACCAAATTAAAATTTCCTATTGTTCTGTTCCACTGGATGTGTAAATATCCTTGAAGGTTACAAAGACACTGTGACCTGTATAAAAACCCTTCAACTCGGGTTCTGCTTAGGAAGAGGAAGCAAGTCTCTCCCTTCGTGGTGTAGGAACTGAGCCTGTCACTGGGGGATGGCTAGTGATGCTGACACAAAGGCTATGCTGCTAAGCACTGATGGGCTCTTTATAGACCCATTGGGCTGCTTCTGCCCAACCTTTAATCATTCCTGAGCCCCAGATCAGGAATAAAAACTGGTTTGCCTAGGACTTGAGACATTTTGCTGGGGTGGTAAAGAGCACACATTTGGAAACAAACACCCTTGGGTTTGAATTCTAGCTCTACAATCTACTAGCTAAGTGATGTTGGAAAAGTCACTGAAGTTCTCCCAGCTGCGATTTCTTCGTGGGCCATGATAGGATTTATTTTGTTAGGCTGATGGAAAGATGAAAAGAGATAATGCATGTCAAGAGCCTTACCTGGCATACGGCAAATCTGTTGTAAAACGAAGCTCTGTGTTCCATCTGCTTGGTTCCCAGCGGAGATAATTTCTCCAAAGCGTGTCACGCATGGTCTGATATTTGGTAAACCCTCACAGTGGTTATTTCCTGTCTTTCTCAGTAATGCAGGAAACCTTTTATATAAAGAATCACAATACTTTTTAAAAAAATGTAAAAAACAGTAAAGAGCAAAATTCCCTTGGTAAGCCTTTGAACTTTAGGTACTAAATAAACCCAATTGCTTAAATAATGAATTGACTCAAGTTTTCAGGGCCACTTCGTATTTGATTCTTCGTTTATCAGAATTCCCCGATAGTGCTCTTTGTCTGCTCTCTTTAGCTTATTTGGACATTACTTTCATTTCCTGGGAAGCTTGGAGGAAGATGCACAAATAATCCATCGTCTCATGAGTCATATATTCATCCCTTATATTATAAAGCAATGTAAGTGCCCCTAAGGAAGATGTTTTTTTTTTTAAGAGAGAGGAAGCACGGGAGCACAAGCAGGGGCGGGGGGGGGGGGGGAGGGAGAGGGAGAGAGAGAATCTTAAGAAGGCTCCATGCTCAGCACGGAGCCAAGGCCAAGGCCGGGCTCAGTCTCATGACCTGAGATCATGACCTGAGCCGAAATCAAGAGTCAGACACTCGAGTCAGACACTTAACCAACTGAGCTACCCAGGCACCCCAGGAAGATGATTTTGATGCAGGTTAAGACCTACCAGCATAAGTCTTGTTGCCCTCTCCAGATGGATGCTGACATATTTGGTACAACATTGTTCTTTAAGCCATAAACTGTGCCCTGGGGAATGAGGTCTTTAATGTGACCCTCTTTGAACTTGACTGCCATGGTGAGGATACTCGTGTTCTGCCCAAGAGGCACAGACACCCACCTGTCTTGTGCAGTTTCTAACGGATCAGATGGACACTGAGCTTTCTCCCTCAGTGTAAGGCAATTTGTGAAAACTAAGACTTCAAAAAGGGTAGTTCTCAATTCTCTTTACTGGATATTAATCAAAGGCAAAAGGAAAAAGGCGAAGAAAATATTATTCTGAGTGTTAACATCAAAAGTATTTTTCAGTTCACCCATATGCTCAGAGAGAGGACTGAGTATTAGTATTGTGATATCAGCACTTCTGAGACAGTGATTTTCTTCTAAAACATTTTTTTAGCTGTACGGGCAGACCTGAGTAGACAGTGATATGGCAAGGAGAGTGTCTCAGGGTGATAGTTGTGCATTTCTCCTTGAGGGGTATTAGATGGTCATTTTGTCAGCTCAGCAGGATCCATCTCATCTGGTACATGCATTCACTTAGACAAATATTTGATTTCCACTTTTTCACTGATTTCTAAGTTGTGGCTTTCTCCTGGTTGTACAAGTCGAGGTGTGCCTTGGTTTATAGACCAGACGAACATGTGTGTTTAAATAAAATGTCTATACATTCAAACAATCTCAAAATCCTTTAGGAAGCTAGACTTATCAAAGGAATCCAAGGAAACTATGTGAACAAAACAGGAATTTGTTCTAACGTGTTAATTATAACTCATAAACATAATTTTTTAACTGTTCAATTTTCTATTATATTTGCTCTTAATAAGGAAAAGTGCTAGGTATAAAACAAAATTTTAATTTCCCACAATTTACAATGATCTGTTTCCTTATCCTAAGGACATTGGGATGAGATAAGTGTTCACTAGGGGCTTCTAATGTAGCTGTAATGTTTATTTCTTTAAAGAAGACACAAAGCAACTATGATAAAATCTTAAAATTTAAGAAAACCAGGGGTGCCTAGGTGGCACAGTTAGTTAAGCATCTGACTCTTGGTTTTGGCTCAGGTCATGGTCTCAGGGTCCTGAGATTGAGCCCCACGTTGGGCTCTGTGCTCAGCGTGGAGTCTGCTTAAGACTTTCCCTCTCCCTCTGCCCCTCCTCCCTGCTCTCTCTCTTTCAAGTAAATAAATAAATCTTTAAAAATAAAATAAAATAAAATAAAATTTAAGAAAACTAGATGGTAAGTACATGGACATTTGTTATTAAAGTATTTTTTCTGCTTCAAGTATTTTGCAGTAAAATAAGGAAACATGCAAAGATGTTTAGGTTATTCATACTTTCCTCTTTTCTTTATTGCTCTAGAAAGTATTTATATTCTCTGGAACATTTAGAAAAAACTTGGATCCCTATGGACAGTGGAATGATCAAGAAATATGGAAAGTTGCAGATGAGGTAAGGATGCCTACTGAAATAATTTTGAAAGAAGTAGCTCAGATGCGCACAGGAGTGGTTGTCATAGCTGAGATAGTTTTACACTCTTACCTTTATCCCTGCACGTACGTGTATAACTTTAGAGAACACTAACACACCTGGAGCCCCCAGTACTTTGGACTAGGCCTCCCTCTTCCTCCGTGGTGAGCCTCCAACTCTTAGGCCCCAGAGAGTAGCACTGTGTTAGCCTTCTTCCTTTCCAGAGTACATCAGTGAGACACAAGCTGGGAGAGACCCAGGCACCTTACAGGGCACCAGGATTATTTGTGATTCTAAAGATCGTCTCTCCACACCTTCTCATCCACCCACTGTCTGGTTCTGAAGCATTCCCAGCACTAGGAGAGGCCTTGGCATAACATGATATACTTCTCTAGGAAGCATGAGTTTAGAAATGACGATCCTTCTAGCACACCTGCAAATGGCCGCAGTCTTCTCTGGAAGTCACCAGGAGTCACTTACTTTCAGGGGATGTGGCTATGAGCCTTTCTAGGCAAAAAGTCACATGACCTAGTTGTGGTGTGCACCATCCCTTGAGGTCAGTAGGGCCATATTAGAAATATATGGATTAAAATGGAATCAAAATTCTTAAGTAATACCCTGTATTTACCCAATAGGTGATTGTAGTTGAAGGCATCATATGGAAGAATTTAGAGTGCGGGGAGTGAAATTCTTGGTTTCCTTAACAGAATACCCTGGCTGTAAACCAATCGTTTTTGGACATAGAGGCATTATAAGAAAGAAAAAGGGAACATAAACTGTTCTATTTCATTAAATTTGAGGCTTACATCCAAAGCCCTGGTTGATGGCAGACTATAATTATGGAACCTAAGAACATTGAGATTCAAAGGTCTTCTTAGAGAACAACTTTATTTCACTATTTCCCATAGTTTTGGTCTTTATTGTAGCCCAATTCTGTTTATCCCAAACGTTCTTCCCTTTTGTGCCTCCCTTCGGACTGGATCTTGCCAGGAGCTTTGACGGGCTTGTGAGTGTTAAACACTTACCCACTAAGTGCCCAACCTTAATATGCCCCTCATAAAATACACTTAGATTAACTATTTTTATTATCAAAGTTTCCTTATTACCCAACAAACAGGGATTTTAAAGAAAACATTAACTAAATTGCAAGTAGTGCATTTGAAGATCTTTGATGTGACTGCAGAGAATGAGCTATAGGAACACAATGTGGTGGGACAGAAACTGGGGAAGGAGATATTAGACTTTATAAAATCTGCAACTATTGCCAAGTCACAATAAAATTTACAGGAATCAGGATCATAAAAATAATCTAAAATTTTAGAAGGCATGGTTAAAGTTTTAAATATCAACATAATGCATAAATTTTACCTGTCTAGATTTTCATTTGGTCAACTCATATTTAGCTCTTTTTTGCTGATTTTAAAAAATACTTTGCTCTTCATAAACCAAATGATGCTGTCCTTATTACATTCATGTCATGTGTTTTGAGTAGTAATGAAAACTTTCTGTTGAGGAGGCCCAAATATAGCATACAAATAAGCAACAGTCCAGAAGAGCAGAGAAGCAGAAAATCATTGGTTTAAAAGTTACAAGTCCTGGGCTTTTGTCCACGTGGTGGTTCGTATAATTTATCCAAACAGGAACACTGTGGGATGTGTCAGTTTCTAAACTGCACAGGATACTGGGATGAAAGGCATAAACCAGTAGTGTCTGGGGCAAACCAGGACACATGGCATCTTATCTAATCCTTTCTGTGACCTTGGTATGACTTGTGTCAATACAGGGAAATGAACTGAGTAACAACAGGTTAGCCAAACACCTGAATCTTATCTCAGCAGCGCCTCCTTCTTAATTACGCTTTCCATCAAATGAAAATCAGGAGTACACATGATGACAACACCAGGCCAAGAAACACTTTATTCGTCCCTTGCATTTGGCCCCATACACCAGTGTGAAACCTTATTCTTGCTGATCTGGACTAGATTTTGTGAAGCCATGAGGCTTGTGCCTAGTTCCTACTTCTAAGACTCAGAAACAAAGCTAACATAAATAGCTTCCTTTCCCTTTGTGCCCTAGGCCATACCTTCATCTTGGCATGCTGAGCCTCATCATTCTGTGGATGAATTTAAAGCAAGTCCAAAGGAGGGGAAGCGGGTTTCTATTTGAGACCTTGGACCGAGATGGTCTAATTTTCCCATCTCCAAATGACTCAGAGCCAGATAGCTTCTCCCCAGGAGCACTGCCTTTATCATCTGTGTAGACCAAAGAGAATTTCAAGAGACTGAATCCCAAGAGGAAAAAAAAAATAGACCCCCTAACATTTTGGCTCAATAAATTGGTAGGGTTGTTGTAACTTTTCAGACTTACACATATAATGGGCAAGCACAGTGCCTGGCAAATAATAGGTCTCAAGTGACTGTTAGCTATTCTGATCCTATTTCCATCTGATCTTCACCTAGCCATCTCTTAAATGTTGGTGTTTGCCCTTATAATAAGTCCTATTTTACTTCTTCCTGGGAAATTTCACACCACCTCTTGGCTCTAACTAATACCACGATGCTGTGACTCCCAAATCTGCCTGTCACCTCCCTCCCTGACATCTCAGCATGGACGAGCACCTTGTTTCCACAGTCACGTTCTCTGCCCCAATGCACACAGCTGTCCTGTGTACCTAATTCCAGCAAATGGCATCAGCACCTTCTAGGTGCCCAAAACCAAGACCTGGGACTTATTCTTGACTCCCGATTTCTTCACCTCTCTCCGCCTGTCAGGTCCTGTTAATGCCATCTCCTGCACATATCTAGAATGTTTCCATCCCCATCTGGTACCGCTACCAACTCTCATGTGGATGTTTTAAATAGGCTTCTAGCTGGTTTCCCTCTCATTGGCTTCCTCCAGTTCAGTCTGCTCTTTGTAGCTCTGGTGATCTTTCTTAACCCTGTCTGATCACTTGATTCTCCCTTCCTAGGGTTCTTTGTCATCCTTTAAATGAAGTCCACCCTGCTTACAGTGGCTTCCAAGGTCCTTCATGGTTTGACCTTTGCTTGCCTCTCTAAACTCATGCTCCAGCCTCCCCCTGCTTACCGTGATCCAGTTCCTCTACAGCACCATGTGCTCTCTGACCCCCAGAGGCTTTTTCTCATGCTGTTCTCTATACCTGGGAAACCCTGCCAGCCCTTCCCTCCCTCTCCTCCTCATCAGTCAGGTCTCTTCTTATATATCTCTTCTTCCGGCAACCTGCCCTGATGCTCCAGTCCTGAGGAGGAGCCCCTCCTTGTTGTGCCCTGTACCCTCAGCCCTTCCGTGGCCTTCTTCACACGGGATAGACTCACCTCTTAACTTGTTCATGTTCCCCATCGGATTGTAAGTTCCTTGAGGGCAGGGATACTGTCCCATCTGCTGCAGTATTTCCAGTGCTTACAGTAGTGTTGGGATGTGGATGGTGGTCAGTAAATATTGGTTGGTTGAATGAACACATAAATGGCTTAATTCATTTTTTTTAAATGAATGATTTGATTCCTTTGTTGAAATGAATAAACAAGCAATTCGCGTATGCTATAGCATGAAGATAACCCCATGGCTGACACACAGCAGGTGCTGCCATTGGCAATGAGGACACTGAGCCTCGAGACATCTCAGGGGCTTGCGGAGGCTTGAGCAGCTCCCTCCTTGGACTTCGGGTTCACCGGCTCTTACTACTGTCTTCGTTGTGTGTGCTCTAAGCAGCGCATCTCTTGGTTTTTTATTTTTATTTTTATTTTTTTTTTAAGATTTTATTTATTCCTTTGAGACACAGAGATACAGAGAGAGAGAGAGAAAGCATGAGCAGGGAGAGAGGCCGAGGGAGAGGGAGAAGCAGGCTCCCTGCTGAGCAGGGAGTCTGACGCGGGGCTCGATCCCAGGACCCTGGGATCATGACCTGAGCTGAAGGCAGACGCTTAACCATCTGAGCCACCCAGGCGCCCCAACATCTCTTGGTTTTAGAATGAAGGCTTTTTTGGCAGTTGTTGGCTTTTTCGGTAACTTATAACATAGTTCTCTTCCTAACACATTGATAGTCAGGTAAGTTGTTTTAAAGAGCAAGCTGAATAGGAGACACAATGGCCTCTTAAGCTGAAAATCTGCCCTGGAAAACCTGCCAAGCAACAAAAGGAGGGCCTAGAGGAGTTGAGAGTGTCTATTTTTATAACTGCCGGCTAATGGACTATTCCGTCCAACCATAATTCACTTCTGTTTTTTTTCCCCCATGTTTTCTTGTCACAAGAGCAAACTCTTGCTCCACAATGACATTCCAGAGTGTGGCAATAGCAGAGTCAACATTTTGAAGAAAATGTCTGGTCTCTTACAGACCGTAGTACCTTTTTTTAGTTTGATGTGTCACAAAACAGAATTTTTTCCTTGCAAATACAGGATTTATCAGCTCAACTGCATTAAGCTGGCAAATTCGTTTCTTGTAAAGTTTTTTATATCCACAAACTGTGGATGCTTTTATTTATTTTTCAGGCCAAGTTGGAATAAAACTAATTAGAAATGTTTGGATTCTAGTAAATTTTAATTTACCTTCGCTTGGACAGAGATAAGCTAAAATGTATATTTACTTTAAATCTACTGAAAAATAATTTGTGATATATGTCATTAACATTGTATCAGGAATATATATGGATATATTAATGTGTATATATTAACATACAAAGAATTCTGCTACTAAATTACTAAATTAGATTATCTCTATGGCAATTACCTTTTTAATTTTTTTTTTCTCACAGCACTTTGAACAGTAATTTCTCACTTACTAATTTTCTCCTCACCTGGACCATGAATTTCTTCAAGGCAGGGCCTAGTGTGATTCATCTTTGAATCCCCAGGTCTGCCATAGTACCTAGAATTTAATAAACCCTCATTAAGAGCCTATTAAAGAATGCATGATGAGCAGTCATTTACATTCAAATAATCTTTCGGCTAATTTAAGCCATTCTTACCAGCACATAAAGTTGGTTACACCTAGAGTTATGGTAATAACTTTGTATCTTTTCAAAAACAATTATTAGTCTGTCTTGCTTCCTATTTTCTCTCCAAAACCTACCACAATATCCAGTGAAAAATAGGTAATTGATAAATTTGTCAAATGTTCACTTACTTCAAAGCTTAAAGTTTTACTAATTCATGTTGATCTTTCTCTAGTAAATGTGATTAAAAATTTTTTTTTTACTATACTTGATAGTGAGTAAAACAGTGAGTTAGGAATGTTGCCAAATAGACCCTGGATTGGTCTGTCTCACTGTCATTTATTTTTTATAATTTTGTTCTCCAAATATTGGCAGTGATAAGTATTTAGGTACTTACTTATTTACTTAAGAAATAGGTTCATTTGGGAAAACACACACACACAAAATATAATACAGTAAGAGGGCTTGGGAAATGATGATATGATTGGTGCGGATCTCGAGGGAGAATACTGTACATGCCACCACATTTCCACCGATATCTCAACCTGTTGTTAGAGGTATGATATAAATTAATAATGTCGCAGTACTTCCTGCTAATGTACCTTCCAAGGCAACTTCTGAAGGCAAAAATCTTACAAATCTTGTCATACCAGGTAGTGTTTCAGGACCAGGCCCCTGCCCTTGGGATTTCCCAAGTTGTACTAGTAGTTAGGATGGATTAGATACTTAGCATGTGCTCTCTGACCCCCGGAGGCTTTTTCTCATGCTGTTCTCTGTACCTGCACTGTGTGGCAACCTCTTTCCAGAAATTATCTCACTTAATCTGTGGTACAGTCCTTTGAAGTCCATACTATTATTTTCCCCATTTTTTTCAAGTGAGATAAACGAAACTTAGACCTGATACCACCTGCAAATGAGTGGAGCAGTGCAGATGCGAAGCCACTTCTGTTGGACTCCAGAACTCCAGTCTTTAACCAGTACTTTTTAATTGAAGTATAATTGACATATAACACTGTATTAGTTTCAAGTGTACAACATAATGATTTGATAATTGTATATAATGTGAAACGATCACTGCGATAAGCCTTGTTAACATCCATCTAATCTGTACTTTTCCTGATAGTTAATTTGACTTAAAATTAAAAAAAAAAAAAAAAAGAGGGCATGTACTGAATGGGGCACTGGGTGTTATACATAAACAATGACTCATGGAACACTACATCAAAAACTAATGATGTAATGGATGGTGATTAACATAACCTAATAAAATAAAATTTAAAAAAATCCTTATCAGTGTTAAGGAACTTCTAATTTTATACTTCTATTTTTAAGGGATTTTAAAGAGTCTTAAAGACGAGAACAAGGAAGCACACAGATGGGACGTGGCCTGTCTTAGATGGCACTCTATATTGGCAGAACAAAATCAGCACTTGTTCACTTATCAGTTGTCATTCTTCAGTTTGGATTCATTTTTGCATTCATCAAAACCCATGTTTGGGTTTTTTTTTTTTTTGGCCAGCATTCCAGGGGCTCAGTACATACTTGTTGAACAAATGAATGACTGTCAAGGCTGACAGCGCTCTCAGTATTGGCACAAGGGACATAGAGCTAAAGAGCATAAGTTTTTACCCTCAGGAAGCAGTCTAACAGGGGAAACTTACACAGATCCTACCATGGCTATGTGCCTGGCTGCTCTAGAGGATGATCAGGGGTATTCAGAAGGGTATGTCACGGTGTGTAGGGAACTATAAGCTGTTTGGTGCTGCTGGAAGCAAGGATGGAGGGGACTCGATTCTGGATGCCTTTTATGTTACGTGAGAGAGCTCGGTTTTTATTCTGTCAGGAAGAGATTTTAAACAGAGAAATGAAATGGTCAAATATGTATTTTAGAAGGATCCCTGCGGTGTTTGTGTGGTCAATTGACAGATGGACCACTTGGGATTCACAGTGTGAAGCTTAAGGGATAATGATAGTCGCCGCGATGGGGCTAGCCAGGAGAAGAATTTAAGAAATATTTGGAATATGGCCGGAGCTAGAGATAAAGATTTGAAAAAGCATTAGCTTATTAGTGGTCATCGATACCCTGAGAATGAATGAGTTCTCAGAAGGAGAGTTTGGAGAGTTAGGGGTGAGGAAGACCAATATTCAAGGGACAGGAAGAGGGAGAGGTGCCCATACATGATAATAAGTGGTCATAGAGTATGGCTTCTCATAAGCCAAGGAATAGATGTTCAAGAAGGAAAAAATGTTCTCTGTTGTGAGGCAGTAGAGACAACAGATGCACGCTAATTTTTTTTGAGATTTCTACAAAGGGGGAAGATATGGAATAATAGCTAAAGGAGAACCCAGAGGTAAGTGATGGCAGAGACTGTCGCAGGTTCACAGGCTGAGACCAAGAAAAAGCAAAAAGATGAAGATGGAAAGAAAGAACACAGGTCCTCTGACTCCTACCCAGTGTCTTTATTCACATTCTCAGATCCTTGGATCTGAAAGTAGTTTTACATTTGAGTCTTCCAGGATACATCAGAGTAAACCCCCTTGTCTAATTAATATGTTTACATTCCCTACCATCTCAGAAACTCTTCAAAATTAATGAGTTCTCACAAAGTGAGATTGCTTTAATGAGAGCCCAGTCAAGAAAAGAAGTATCACCACAGTACCTTTCATGGACACACAGTATTTGCTGATCAAACATGGTGATATGGGCCATCTGTGAATTCATCACTGAACTCAGGAGTCTTTCCTAAAGCCATTATCCCATTCTGCCTGTATTACAATTAGTATTATATCTTCCTTCTCAGTACTAAATCCCAGGTTCTCCGAGAGTAGGGACAATCATCCATGTATCTTGTTGGCCCTCAAACACTCAGGAATATTTGGCAAAAAAGAAGTATTAATGTACACTTACCTGAATAAGTGATAAGAGCCAAGGCTTAAATCATTTTTGTCTTATTTTGAAGGAATTTGTTTCTATACCTTGTTCACATTTTCATCTTATTTCCTACCTAGCTTAAAACAATAAGCCATTGGCCCTAACACAACTCTCATATTCCATCTCAAGATCTAAGCACCTTTAAATCTCCTAGTTATGTACCACTATTTTAACTTTTCTTTTACTTCATAGTTTCATCAATTTCTTTTTAAAAAAGGTTTTTATGAATTGAGGAAGCTCCCCAATTGATTATTTTCTGTTACCTTTCATGCTGTATTGTGACCGAGTAGGGAATGGAAGGTAGAATAAAAGAATCTGTTGTAATATAGCAGATAACTGCATTATATACATACTATCTTTTCTAGCATATTCGATTGTAATTATTTGTGTATGTCTTTATAAATCCTGAGCCTTGCAGGGGCCATGTGCCATTTACCATTTCTTCGATCCCTATGTGGAACATCTGGCACAGAATAAACACTCACTGAAAATTTCCTGAATGAAGTACAGAGCTGAAACAAGTCATAGGCTTATCCTTTAGAGCTGCCAAGATTATATGTAGACTTTTGTTGAATCAAAACCAAATAGCAGGAGTGGTAGGTTGTTGATACGAGATCTAAACTTTCAACCTCTCAAGTGTCTTTAACCTTGTGGTATCTAAATTTCCTTTCTAAGCACAGTGTTTTCCCTCTTTCTTTTCTGCAGGTTGGACTCAGATCTGTGATAGAGCAGTTTCCTGGGAAGCTCGATTTCGTCCTGGTGGATGGCGGTTACGTCCTAAGCCACGGCCACAAACAGTTGATGTGCTTGGCCAGATCTGTTCTCAGTAAGGCAAAGATCTTGCTGCTTGATGAACCCAGTGCTCATTTGGATCCAGTGTGAGTTTCAGAATTCCTGCTACTTAGTAACATGATGGGAGCAGAATCTTTGATGCCTACTTCATATTGACACAAATTCCCATTAGGTGGTCATGTCTGCAAGTGGAGGCCACCCCTCCCCCCCAGGATATGAAATGATTGCCCAGTGGAAAAGTCACTGCTTGACATGAGCACAAGTGCTTATTTCCTAGTATAAGAGCCCTGTGTTCTCTTCTGAGTGTAATTTTGGAATTTCTTACAAACTCATCCCCTTGTCAACACATGAGGAAATATTTAGTAACATAGGCATAATCTGATTCTTATGATTTTCCTTTCTGTGTTGTTTATATGATAAGAAATTTTTATAGCACAAAAGAACCACTCGTGACTCCACATGATAATAAAATGTACTCACTTGTGAAATTTTCTTCAAAATATCTGTCCTGTTTGTTTATGAAAACTTAGAATCTTCCCCGTGGTTGAAAAGCCGATTGTGGCCGTCTCTATATCAGCACTATGTCAATAAAAGTATTTAAAAAAAGGTAAGTAATTTAAAGAACTAAATCGATAGGACAATAGGTATGTCATCAAAGGTAAAGGCAGATTATTGACATTCTGTGTTGTTACATATGGTATTTTCTTTCTTTTCTAGAACATACCAAATCATTCGAAGAACCCTAAAACAAGCATTTGCAGATTGCACAGTAATACTCTCTGAACACAGGATAGAAGCTCTGTTGGAATGTCAGCGATTTTTGGTGAGCTTATAATTTGCTTAAGATCTCATTTCTCCTTTACTTCTTGTTAACCATATCTTATATGGGAGTTCCTGCAAATCACAACACAACAATGTACAAGTTCTTCCTTAAAGTAAGTGTCACACAGCTGTCCAGCTTTACTCAAAAGAGCTGCACTAATTTGAGCTCTGAGGTGAGGTTGGAATCCAGCAAATCTAAAATAGCAGCATATTTTAAGTTACATTAATAGACTGAAACATCTGTACATTTGAATTCTTTATTTGGGGATCAAGTCATAATAAAGTCTAAGTCCTGATGCTTTTTAATCGCTAAGTCTCCCTTGGATGGGGTCCAGGACAGGCCTGCATTGTCTTGCAACCCGATGTGTGGTTTTAATGCAATAGTTTGAGAGACTCATTTCTTTCTTCTAGTCATTGTTTGGAGCTCGGGTAAGTGCCTCTCCCATCCACCTTCTTATTGTGCTTTCAAGTGTCACAGATTCTTTCAAGTGATGTTTGCAAATTCCCTCGGGTTTAATCACAAGGAAGTTCTGAGGGTGATGTAGCACGTCATTTCTGTTAAGGTTTGTGAGGCTCCTGGAGGTAAATGCTTTTCCTACCGAAGGATTGTTATTACCAGTAAGCTCCGAGAGACAAGTTAGGGGGCCAGCCCACAGCCTCTTGCCCTGCTGTGGCCAGGTTCAGGAGATTGGGTAAAGCCCTTCTATCGTCTGGCCTCAGGTTTGCTCCACTTGAACATGTGAGGGAGGCATATTAAACTCAGGCACATCCTCACCCATTTGGAATTGTTAAGCTTCAAGCCCCCTGTTGAAGAGGCTCAACTCTTTTATCATGCTGTGGATTTATTCATTTTTAAGGTTGTATATGGGGATGTATCAAAGATCATTCTGGCTTACCAAGCAATGTTAGTTCCTTTAAAGTTCTCTGAAGAAGCACATTGCTCAGTGCTATACCAATTAAAAAACAAACAAACAAAACTCTTCGAGCTGCTAAGTAGAAAGTTATAGCTACTTTCACAAATGGAGAAGCTCCATAAAGCAAGAGGACTCCCCATTGCAGTGAGATACCTCACTGTTCACGGTGCCAGCCTGTGGACGCCTGTTTTCTTTTTGGCTTTTTTTCTTCCTCTGAGCCTCTGCCACTTCTGTCCTGGCTCTGGTCCGCCCTGCCTTCTGTCCGAGACCTCACTAACGGCCACTTCCCTAGGTCATAGAGGAGAACAAGGTGTGGCAGTACGATTCCATCCAGAAGCTGCTGAGCGAGAAGAGCGTCTTGCGGCAGGCCATCAGCCCCTCGGACCGGCTGAGAGTCTTCCCGCACCGGAACTCGAGCCGGCACAAGTCTCAGTCCAAAATCGCTGCTCTGAAGGAGGAGACGGAAGAAGAGGTGCAAGAAACAAGGCTTTAGAGAGCACTCCAAATATTGGCACAGGATGGTCGCTTGTGAAATTGGAGGAGAACACGGTTTCTGCTCCAGAAAACAAGGATGAGTAATGTTTATTTTTAAAAGGAAAAATTTTGATAAGAGGAATTAAGGACGCTCAGATCGGGTCTGGATAAGAGGCTTCCTGGCAGTGGTCAAATTGTGTGAAAGGTACTTCAGATCCTCGAAGATGTACCACCTTGTGTTTGCAAGCCAGATCTTCCTGAAAACCTTTTCCTCTTGGTGGCAGTTGGAAAGGTGGCCATCCACGTCAGCCGGCGTAATTTTCAACTTACTGTTTAGTGAGACTTGCTAATTTGTAGTATTGGAGGAGAACTGTAATCATACTACTTAGAGATATGATCAAGTAAAGATAATTGGAAACTTTAGTGATTTATGTAAGTTTATATCCCTTTTTCTCTACTCTCCCCAAGATATTTAAAAACACAACTCTGTCATCTCTTCTGTGTTCAGACTGTTCTGTTTCAAAGCACAATTAGGATACTGCAAGAATCACAAGTCAGCTCATCCAAATATATACCACATAACATCTGGGTATCAGGAGAGAGAACTTCCTGATCGGGGAAATCCCTGTTAATACCACTCATTGCTTTACCAGAAATCCAAATAATTCAGACAGTTAGAATACATCCCTTACCCAGAAAGAGGGCTGTTACAGTCCCATGTGGGGGACAGGATAATTCCCTTGATGCCGAAGTTGACATGACTTTCCCCAGCTTCCAGAAAGTAACAGGCTCTTAAGACCTTTGAATGGAAGGATGGCTAGAAAAAAATGCTTTAACGCGAATTGGCACAGGAAATCCTTCTTGCCCCCAGAAGCTCTGGGAAGAGAGTATGTAAGCAGATAGGCTGTGGGCGCTGATGGTAGATGTACATGAAATCCAAAGATGTAGGTATATAGAGGGTAAGGTTGTGTAGTTTCAGGCTTGCTCTAGGCATTTCCTACTGTGTAGACTGGGTGGGACAGATAATGGGAGACACAGGGAAGAGTCAATCAGTTCGTTTTATATACTTCTTTTTTTTTAAGTTGGTGATGCAAATAAAACTTTCTCTAGGAAATATTTATTTTAATATTTCAAACTCATAAATGGCTGTATTTTAAGATGATTATATTATGAATTATATTTGTATTAAAAGAATTTTATATTTGAAATGTTGGCTTTTTATGGCACTAACTTTTTATGATATGTTAAAACTGAAGGAAAAAAATTGGGGGGCTGTTGACCAGAGGTTATGAATTACCTTGATGGTGTAGAGAGAAGCATCGGGGCTCACAAAGATTTGCACATCTGTATGATTCCCTGCCAGCACACAGGCTCCCTCTTAGAAAATGGTACCACAGAATCTGACCGCTCCTATCAAGGACACGCTGCCTTCCCAACTCCAAACTAACTGTTAAGATTGCATTCTATTTATTACTGTAAGAAAATATCATGTGCCAATAAAATCCATATATTTGTGTGAAACTTGGCTGTCTTCAGATGTGTTCATTAATCATGTCTCATTGATCTCTTACTTGAGTCTCTAAGGATCATGGACACAAAACATGAATCATTTCATTAAATCCAGCTTCTTGAGAATCCCACATGAATTAAGGTGCTCTTAAAAAATGATTTCTTTTTAAAACCTGTAAAATATACATAACCTAAAATTTACCATTTTTGACTGTACCATTCAGTGGCCTTACATACATTCCCATTGTGGTACAGTCACCATCATCGTCCCTCCACAGAACTTTTTCCATCTTGCAAAACTGAAACTCTGAAGCCCTTCGACAAAAACTTCTATTCTTCCCTCCTCCTGGTCCCCAGGCAATCTTGCTCCACTCCACCTTTTGTCTCTATGAATGTGACAACTCTAAGTACCTCGTGTGAGTGGAATCATAGAGTATTTGTTCTTTTGCAACTGGCTTATTTCACTTATGTCTTCACAGTTCATCATCTTGCAGCATTATGTCAGAGCTTCCTTACTTCCTAAAGCTGAATATTCCATTGTATGTATATACCACATTGTGTTTATTCATTTGTCAACTTAGGATACTTCCACCTTTTGATTATGTTGAATAACGCTTTTATGAACAGAGGTATACAAATATCTTTTTGTGTTCCCCACTTTCACGACTTAGGACACTTTTGAGGTTATTTTTGTTTGAAAGTTGAGGCTAATAGAACAAAAAGGATGTATATTCTGCAAGGGTCCATTTATTTATTTGAAACTGGTAGCTATCTGATAGCTCTTGATGAGCAAATCTCATCAAGAGAAATAGTATTTCTAAAACCTGAGTGGTTTTTCTTTGTTTAAATCGGTGCGTTTAGTTGATGAGGCTTCTTTGGTCCCCCTTTCTTCCTTGCAGAGTTTCTTCATGTAAGATGCAGGGGCCAGGGTGTGGTAGATAGAAAGTAGACCCCTACTAAGTCTTCCAACCCTGTCTTTCCTTATTTGGAGAGGTTTGTTTTCACACATGACCCTAAGAGGGCAGTCTCAGAGCATGCTCTATTCTAATTCTAATTTTTTTTTTAAATTAATATACCTTATATTATAGGGCAGTTTTTAGTTCACAGCAAAATTGAGCAGAAGGTACAGAGTCCCAATAAACTCCTTGCACCCTCATATACGCAGCCTTCCCCACTATCAACATTCCACACCAGAGTGGTACGTTTTTTACAATAAGCATATCATTATCACCCAAACTCCATGGTTTACGTTAAGTTTCACTTTTGGTGAACCTTATTCATCTGTTCCTTCTCCCTACTCCCAGGTAACAACTGACCTTTTTACTGTTTCCGTAGTTTTGCCTTTTCTAGAATGCCACATAGTTGGAATCATAGAGTATGTGGTCTTTTCAGATTGGTGGCTCTTACTTAGTAATAGGCATTTAAATTTCATTTTTAAGACATGGAGCCATGCCTTTTCATGGCTTGATATCTCATTTCATTTCAGTGCAGAGTAATATTCCACTATCTGGACGTATCTACTGAAGGACATCCTGGTTGCCCCCAAGTTTTGGCAATTATGAATGAAGCTGCTGTAAACATCCTTGTGCAGGTTTTTGGGTAAATACCAGGGATCTTATGGTAAGAGTATATTTAGTTCTATAAGAAACCATCAAACTATCTTACAGAGTGGCTGTCCTATTTTGCATTTCCACCAGCAGTGAAGGAGAGTTCCTGTTTCTCTGCAACCTCCCAGCCACTTTCCATTGTCAGTGTTTGGGAATTTGACCATTCTAGTGTAGATGTGTAGTAGTATCTCATTGTTGCTTTAATTTGCATTTCTCTGATGACACATGCTATTGAATGTCTTTCCATATGCAAATTTTCTATTTGTCTATCTTCTTTGGTGGGGTGTCTGTTCAGGTCTTCTGTGCATCTTCTAGTTGGGTTGTTTGTTTTCTTATTGGTGAGTTTGAAGAGTTCTTTGTATATTTTGGATAATAGTCCTTTTTCAGATATGTCTTTTGCAAATATTTTCTCCTAGTCTGTAGCTTGTCTTTTTATTCTCTTGACATTGTCTTTTGCAGAGCAGAAGTTTTAAATTTAAATGAAGTCCAGCTTATCAATTTTTCTTTCACTGATTGTACTGCTGTTGTATCTAAAAAGTCATTGTCATACCCAAGGTCATCTACGTTTTTTACTATGTTACCTTCTACAAGTTTTATAGTTCTCCATTTTATATTTAGGTCTGTGATCCATTTTGAATTAATTTTTGTCAAGAGTATAAGGTCTGTGTCTAGATTCATTTTTTTTAAAAGATTTTATTTATTTGGCAGAGACATAGCGAGAGAGGGAACACAAGCAGGGGGAGTGGGAGAGGGAGAAGCAGGCTTCCTGCCGAGCAGAGAGCCCTCTGTGGGGCTCAATCCCAGGACCCTGGGACCATGATCTGAGCCAAAGGCAGACGCTTAACGACTGAGCCACCCAGGTGCCCCTCTAGATTCATTTTTTAGCATGAAGATGTCCAGGAGTTCCAGCACCATTTGTTGAAAAAAACTTATCTTTTTTCTATTGTATTGCCTTTCCTCATAGTCACAGATAAGTTGATTATATTTATGTGGGTCCAGTTCTGGGCTCTCCTCTGTTCCACAAAACTACTTGTGTATCCTTTTGCCAATACTATACTCTTGATTACTGTAGCTTTATAAAATATCTTAAAATTGGGTTGTGTCAGTTCTTGGACTTTATTCATCTCCTTCGTTACTGAGTTAGGTATTCTAGGTCTTTATTTTCTCTGTATAAACTTTAGAATCAGTTTGTTGATATCCACAAAATAACTTGCTGGGATTTTGATTGGGATTATGTTGAAACTATAAATCAAGTTGGGAAGAACAACATCTTGACAGTATGGAGTTTTCCTACCCATGAACATGGATCTCTCCCTATTTAGTTCTTTTTAGATTTCGTTCATCAAAGTTTATTACAGTTTTCCTCATATATAGATTTTATGTATATTTTGGTAGATTTGTAACTATTTCATTTTTGGAGGGCTGCTAATGTAACTGGCAATGTGTTTTTAACTTCTAATTCCACTTATTTATTGCTAGAAATAGGAAAGTGATTGAGTTTTGTATATTAACCTTGTATCCTGCATCCTTGCTATAATCACTTAATAGTTTCAAGGGTTTTTTTTTTCAATTCTTTTGAATTTTCTATGTATATGATCATGTCATCTGTGAGGAAAGACCATTTTATTTATTCTTTTCCAGTCTGTATGTCTTTTTAAATTTTTAAATTTTTATTTTTTTAGATTTATGTATTTGAGAAAGAATATGAGCCAGCATGGAGTGGGGAGGGGTAGAGGGAGAGAGAGAATTTCAAGCAGAGTCTCCCACTCCTCCACCCACCCCCCACCCCCCGAGTGTGGAGCCCTACATGGAGCTTAATCTCATGACCCTGAAATCATGACCTGAGCTGAAATCAAGAGTCAGACGTTTAATGAACTGAGCCACTCAGGCACCCCAGTGTATACATTTTGTTTCATTCTATTGTCTTATTCTATAGGTAGGACTTCCAGTAGGATGCTGAAAGCAATGGTGAGAGGGGACATCTTTGACTTGTTCTTGATCTTACTGGGAAAGCTGAGTTTCTCACCATTATGTTGGCTGTAGGGTCTTTGTAGATGTTCTTTATCAAGTTGAGGACATTCCCCTCTATTCTTACGTTGCTGAGGGTTTTTGTCAGGAATTGGTGTTGGATTTTGTCAAGTGCTTTTACTGCATCTATGGATATAATCATGTGATTTTTTCTTATTTAGCCTGTAATTGTGGAAGATTACAATTATTTATTTTCTTAAAAAAAAAGATTGATTTATTGATTTATTTTAGAGAAAGAGTGCAGGGGGTGGGGAGGGGCAGAGGGAAAGGGAGAGACAGTCTCAAGCAGACTCCACACTGAGCATGGAGCATGATGGGGGGCTCGATCTCATGACCCCAAGATCACGACCTGAGCTGCAAACAGGAGTTATATGCTTAACTGAGTATTCCACCCAGATGCCCTGATTCTATTAATTGATTGTCAAATGCTGAACCAGCCTTGCATACCTAGGATAAGCCCCACTTGGTCATGGTGTATAATTCTTTTTATACATTCTTGGATTAGACTTGCTAATATTTTGTTGAGCATTTTGCATCTATGTTTATGAGAGATAATGATCTATAGTTTTCTTTGTTTGTTTAAGTATTAGGGTAATGCTGGTTTCAAAGAGTGACTTAGAAAGTATCTCCTCTGCTTCTATCTCCTGAAAGAAATTGTAGAGAATTGATAGAATTTCATCCTTAAATGTTGGATAGAATTCACCAGTGAACTCATCTAGGCCTGGTGCTTTTTGTTTCAGAAGGTAATTAATTATTGGGGCACCTGGGTGGCTCAGTTGGCTGAGTGTCTCTTGATTTCGACTCAGGTCATGATCTCAGGGTCCTGGAATCAAGCCCTGTGTTGGGCTCTGCACTCGGTGGGGAATCTGCTTGAGGATTCTTTCTCTGTCCCTCTGCCCCTCCCCCCTTCACACATTCTCTTTCTCTCTCTCTGTAATAAATAAATAAATCTTAATAAAAGAAAATTAATTATTGTTTAAGTTTCTTTAATAGGCTTATTCAGATTGACTATTCTTTTTGTGTTTTAGCAGATTATATCTTTCAAGGAATTGGTCCATTTCATCTAGGTTATCAAATGTATGGGCATAGAGTTTTCCATAATATTCTTTTATTATCCTTTTAATGTCCATGGGATCAGTAGTGGTTTCCCCTCTTCCATTTCTGATATTAGTGATTTATGTCCTCTCTGTTATTTTCTTAGTTAGCCTGGCTAGAGGCTCATCTATTTTACTGATCTTTACAAAGAACCAGTTTTTCTGTTTTGTTGATTTACTTTATTGATCGCCTATTTTCTTTTTTTTTTTTTTAAGATTTTATTTATTTGCAAGAGAGAGAATGAGAGATAGAGAACATGAGAGAGAAGGAGGGTCAGAGGGAGAAGCAGACTCCCCGCCGAGCAGGGAGCCTGATGTAGGACTCGATCCTGGGACCCCAGGATCATGACCTGAGCCGAAGGCAGTTGCTTAACCAACTGAGCCACCCAGGTGCCCGTGATCTCCTATTTTCAATTTCATTAATCTGTCTTAATTTTAATTATTTCTTTTCTTCCACCTAATTTAGATTTAATATGCTTTCCTTTTTAGTTTTCTAAGGTGGAAGTTTAGATAACTAAGTTTAGATCTTTCTTCTTCTCTAATATATTCATTCATTGCTGTAAATTTCCACCTAAGCACTACTTTTGCTTCATGCCACAAATTTTGATAAGTTGTTTTTTATGTTTATGTAGTTCAAGGTATTTTTCATCTACGTTGAGATTTCTTCTTTGACTCATATGTTATTTAGAAATGTAATGTTTAATCTCCAAGTATTCTGGAATTTTCCAGCTATTTTTTTGTTGATTTCTGGTTTAATTCCATTGTGGTCTGACAACATGTAATTTCTTTTCTTTTAAGTTTGTTAAGGTATTTTATGGTCCAGAATGTGATCTAGCTTAGTGAATGATCCATGTGAGGTTGAGAAAAGTTTGTATTTTGTTGTTGTTGGATGAAGTAGTCTATAGATGTCAATTGTATCCAGTTGATTAATGGTACTATTAAGTTCTACTATGTCCATACTGATTTTCTGTCTGCTGGATCTGTTATTTACTTTGGAGGGGTAGTAAAGTCTCCAACTGTAATAGTAGATGCATCTATTTCAGTTTCTCCTTAAGTTCCATCAGTTTTTGCTTTGTGTATTTTTATGTGCCGCTGTTGTTATGAATGCTCTGTTTGTTTGTGTGTGTGTGTGTGTGTTTATGTTTTCCAAATGGTTAGTTTTACCCTCACTCTCTTGGGAACAAGAGGGAACTTTTGCTCATGTTACCCTGCTATAACTTTCTACATGCTTTTATTTTTAACCTGTGTTTCTTTATATTAAAAGTAGGTTATTGTAGATAACATATAATTGGGTCTTATTTTTTGATTCCCTCTGACAACTTCTGTCTTTTAATCAGTGTTTCTAGACCATTGAAATGTATAATGATTATTGGTATAGTTCAATTAATAGCTCCTGTATTTTTTACTATTTTCTATTGGCTATTTTAATTTTTTTTTTTTTAAGATTTTATTTATTTATTTGACAGAGAGACAGCAAGAGATGGAACACAAGCAGGGGGAGTGGGAGAGGGAGAAGAAGGCTTTCCACTGAGCAGGGAGCCCGATGCGGGGCTCAATCCCAGGACCCTGGGATCATGACCTGAGCCTAAGGCAGACGCTTAATGACTGAGCCACCCAGGCCCCCCTCTATTATCTATTTTTGACATTCTCACTTTTTCTCCTCTTTGTGGCTTTGAGGATTTTATATGATTCCATTTTCTCTCCTTTCTTAGCATATCAATTGTATTTTTTTTTTTTAGTGGTCACCCTGAAATTTGCCATATATGTTTACAACTAATCCAAGTCCCCTTTAATAACACTATACCACTGCATTCGTAGTACAAGCACCTCAGAATAAAAAAAATATTCCTAGTTCCTCTCTCTTGTTCCCTGTATCAATGCTGTGATGAATTTCATTTCATTTATACATAAGCATATTTATATACATAGTATATGTAATCAAATACATTGTTGTTACTACTTATTGAACAGCCTGTAATTTTTTTTTGAGAGAGAGTGGGAGTGCGAGCTGGGTGGAGGGGCAGAGGGAGAGGAAAGAATCCCAAGCAGGCTCCATGCTGGCCATGGAGCCTGACATGAGGTTCAATCATGCCCCGAGCTGAAATCAAGTCAGAGGCTTAACTGAGCCACCCAGCTGCCCCCAGGCTGTAATTTTTTGATCAATTAAGAACAAGAAAAAAAGAAAAAACCTCTCCTTTTCTTCACCATTGTGGCATGTGCAGTTGACTATTCCTCACCATGTCTTCTCCCAAGATTTTCAGGATCAAGCAATTCCAGGCCAAGAAACAAAAGCAGAATTGTTGCATTCCCTAGTAGATTTGGATGAAAACTGGTAATAAAATCAGGTATAACTCCAACAGGAGACATTGGAGAAGAACCAAGAACCTGGGTCTATAAGGAACCACATGAGATGGTAAAAGTATTTATGCTGCATGAAGGTCACTTGCTCGTATCATATCATTGTAAATATCACTATACTTGAACAATAGACATGTTTTATTAGGAAAATGATTTTTCTGTTACTTTGTTTCTGTACCAGTTAGGTTGGTTCAGTAATAAATATGTGAGACCTTTCATTTGGAAAAAAAAAAATAAGAAAAGTAAAAGTTTTTATTTTACCTTCACTTATTCATTCTCTGATGTTCTTCCTTTTTTAATGTAGATCTGAATTTCTAGCCTAAATAGTTTTCCTTCTCTCTGAAGAACTTCTTTTAACATTTCTTTCAAGTTAGGTCTACTGGCTAGAAATTCCCCTAATTTTTGTTTGTTTGTGACTATCTTTATTTCTCCTTTACTTGTGTAGGATAATTTTGCAGAGTACAGAATTCTAGGTTGGTGGGTTTGTTTTTGTTTTTGTTTTTTTTCCCTCTCTCTCAATATTTTAAATATTTCACTCCACTCTTCTTGCCTGCATGGTTTCTGAGGAGTAATCATATGTAATTCTTATTTTTTCTTCTCATAGGTAAAGTGTTTTTTTCCTCTGGCTTCTTTCAAGTTGTTTCTTTTTTTGTTTTGTTTTATTTTTTAATTGATTTTCTGCACTTTGAATATGCCTAGGTTTAGGGTGGGGTTTTTTGGCATTTATCCTGTTTGGTGTTCACTGAGCTTCCTGGACCTGTGGTTTAGGTTTTGACATTAATTTGGGGGAAGTTCTCAGTCATTATTGCCTCAGAACTTTCTTTTGTTTCTTTCTCTCTTTCTTCTTCTGTATTCCAGTTACAGGTGTATTATACTTTTTGTAATTATTCACAGTTCTTAGACATTCTGGGTTATATTTTTCCAGTCTATTTTTCTATGCTTTTCAGTTTGGAGATTTCTGTTGTCATGTCCTCAAAGTCAGGGATTCAGCCATGTTCCACCTACTAATGAGCCCATCAAAGACATTCTTCATTTCTGTTACAGTGTTTTTGATCTTCAGCATTTCTTTTTGATTCTTTACTAGAATTTCCATCTCTCTGCCATTATCTACCTGTTCTTCTATCTTGTCTACTTTTTAATAGAGCCCTTAGGATATTAATCATAGTTTTTATGTGTTCCTGGTCTGATAATTTCAACATTTCTGTCATATCTGCCTTTGGTCCTGATGCTTATTTTCTTCAAACTGTGTTTTTTGACTTTTAGTATGCCTTGTAATATTTATTCAAAATCATACATGATATAGTAGGAAAAAGGAGCTTTGGTAAATAGATCTTTAGATGTGTAGTAATAATGTCTGGGAGGAGGCAAGTATTCTGCAGTTTTCTAATTAGATCTCAGTCTTTTGTAAGCCTGTGTCTCTAGACTGTGAACTTCTCTAGTGCTTCTTAGCTTTTTCTCCTCTTTTAAGTGGAGGAGGATGGTTAAAATAGACTGGAATTGGATAGTTCTTTTCCCCAGGTAGGCTAGGCTCTGGTAAAATAGTTTCTCCCGAGGGTAGGCCTTGGTAAGAAAAACAGAATGCTCTGTTTGTGTGTGTGTGTGTGTGTGTGTTTATGTTTTCCAAATGGTTAGTTTTACCCTCACTCTCCTGGGAGCAAGAGGGAACTTTTGCCCATTTTTACTGTGAGTACCTGTTTGAGCTCCTGGAGGTAAAACATGGAAGTGCGTGTCCCTCTCCTCTGAAGACTGGGTCTCCTTAGAATTTTCATCTCTCAGGCTTGTCCACACTGAGCCTCATTCACTGGTTATAGTTTAGGTTTCATTGATTATAGTTCATTGATTCATTAAGCCTCATTCATTGGTTATAGTTTAGGTTTCATTGATTATAGTTTAGGTTATCCTAACCCAGTACTGGTTCCAGAGGTTTCTGCATGGTGGTTTCTACTCAGGTAATTTGTGATTCTCTGTATCCACCTGTTTGTTTCTCCAACTACCGGGTCAGCAGTTTGCCCTGTAACCTTACTTCTCCAACATATCTAAGAAGAGTTATTGTTTTTTCAGTTTGCTCAACTTTTTACTTGTTTTTAGGTTGGTTGGAGTCATGACTTCTAAGCTTTGTACATGCCAGATTTGAAAGCAGGAGTCTTTGTAGCTCATTTTGAGTTAAAAAAAAAATTGAGCTTTGCAGGTAGAAGGAGTCAAATGCAAACAATATGTGACAAAAGAATCCCTAGCTCTGAAAGACCACTTTAAGAAGAAAAGTACTGAAACAAGACAGAAAGTCAATGTTGGTCATCCAAGCTCCATTGCTCAGACTAACAGTTGGCCCTTCTTTATATCAGAATTTTTTCCCCTTCTCTTTAACATTAAAAAAAAAAATCTATTTTGGCTACAGGCTTCCTACTTTTATGTAATTGTTTCTATATTCAAGTTGTGAGTTGGGTTTTCCATGTCTCAGTCAATGCCCACTCCCATATGACACAATTTTTTCATTTATTTCTTAGCCCTTTTATTTTGTTCTTCCTCTTTATGAGAAAAAAACTAAAGCTTAAAACAAATACATTTCCTTCCAGTAACCAGGGATCTTCTAGGGCTGGGAAATTG
This sequence comes from Mirounga leonina, assembly GCF_011800145.1. NCBI lineage: Eukaryota > Metazoa > Chordata > Mammalia > Carnivora > Phocidae > Mirounga > Mirounga leonina. Next base: position 58,822,015 of record NW_023270451.1, read on the forward strand.
TTACATATTAGAGTGAAAGGCTAATAAAACCCCTAATGTAAATATTTTAGTAGTTTGCTAAATAAAGAACCTCAAATACTATGTGGAAGACAATTTAGAATGAGGTTTAAAGGGCTCAGTATAAAAACCTGTTTGGCCTGTTAAAACAGGTGTGGACAATCAATTCCTTATTAAAAAACCCCTTTAAACCCTTGTAAATTCAAGACAAATACATTAGGGTATGAGAACTCCAAATCAATAGGTTGGGAGTTATAAGCTGTATCCAATGTGTAGACCCAAAGAGACCCAAGTCATTATCTGTCAGTTGAAAGGGAACTGAGGGAATTAGTATCCATGTACTTTCTCCGAGAAGGGAGACTTCTTGGCAGAATTTTAAGGTTTATCCTTAATTCGTTATGGTAAGAACACTCATTTGTTTTTTAATAATTCAGTTTCTCTAGTTGTAAAATGATAGAGTGCACTGGAAAAGGTCAAAAATTTTTAAGTGAATATGCTAATGCTGGCTTTTAATTTCATGTAGCAGAATGAATTAATGCAGCAATAATGCTGAATAATAACTTGGATAAAAAGCTAAGACACAATTCACATCTTCCATTCATCGAAGTATAGAATCCTCCAAAAATTTGGAATCTTTCAAACTTCCAAAATCAAAGTACAGAATGACCTTTAAGAACTCTCCCCTTGTGGATATTTGGTTCTATTTTTAGGATAACTGATTTCCCCAAAAAACACATATGCCAACTACTAAATTGAGCACAGAGAGTCACATACCAACTTAAATGAATCTCCAAGACATTTTCTCCTTAAACCATTGTGAATATTCAAAATTAGGTTAAAAGTTTTGGTGTATCAACAACTCTTTAGCTATAGTCTCTTCCATTCACCTGGACTTTGATGGAATAATAGCAATGAACTTTAATTATCAGGAATGACAGATATGCTGATAAATGGAACTGAAACTGAATTGTATTTAATTGGCAAGTATTGGCACAAATGCTTAAAAAAATACAGAAATGTACCTTGCAATTAACTCATATGAAATGAAAGTTGTAATTTAACAAAAATTTTAATATAAAGAAATAAGCTTTTCCTGTTTTTTTTAAAAAAGAAAGATCAATACACAGAGTAGAATGGTGGTTACCAGGCGCTGGTATATAATCCCAGACATTATACAACTTTAGCTGTATATATCTTTAAAAGACAAGGACTTTCTCTCTTATCCTACCTCCCTCCCCTTTTTGTAACATATCCACAGTACCACTGCCACAACTAAAAAAAGTCCTTTATATCCTCAAATATCCACTCAATATACAAATGTCATTGTCTCAGTTTTTTTCAAATATAGATGGTTTTTGTTTTGCACCGTAGTATGGAACTATAAAAGTGACCATGCAAAGATAATATAAATAATTAAGGGGAAAAATTGTAACTGTTCCATGACCTTTAAAAATATTAAACAATTAAACATTAAAAATTCCCTTACTGTTGGTTGTACATATGTAAGAAAATGAAAAATCTAATAAAACTAATATTTAGTTAGTACACTATAATTTAAAACATTAGGAACATTGAGAATTAAAGTGTTTTATTTCTTGGCAAAATACTTGGTAAAATACCAAGAAGAGTTTGAGCAGTACTTGTCTTCTTCTGGTCGAGAGACTTACGATATGAAGACAGCATCTCTTTTATGTCTTGGCAACTCCTTCCTAAGTTTGAATCGGCTTCCAACATTTTATCCTTTGTGCCTCCACTGTTATGAAATATCTCCAAGATGTCACTTTCCCTGGAACATCTTTTCATTTTGTCACAACCACTTTCCTTATTTATGTCCCTAAGTTTGCCTTCACTAAGTTCTTCTGGCTGCCTATCTGTAGTCTCTTGAATGGCTACAGTATCAACATTTCCTCGATCGGCTCTTTCTTCTATAACTCGATTGAATCTCATTATTGCTTTTTACCTCTGCTGCATTTTCATCTTTATTGGCCAACTGTCTCTTTTGATTCTCCATTTTTGTAAAGTATCATGTAGGTTTATCACTGAGAGACAAGGAGGCAACATAACCACACACTGCACACTTTGTTGTTTGTGTGTATTGAGTAACAATTGCACAGTGACCAATCACCCACAGACTGTGACAAAAATGATATGATTGGTCACTGAGCATGGTGCCAATCTGTTATTTAGGTAGTGATTTGTGGACTGAAAAGCTAGTAGTGACATTTGCATTTTATACAGTAATTCACTGTTGATAATACTGTGGTAACTGAAATTTGAACCAACGGTACAAAACATAGACTGCCTGTAGTTTGTTTGAATCAAGATCCAATTAAGGTTTACATATTGTGATTGGTTCATATATCTCTTAAGTCCCTTTATAGAGTGTCCCTACATTTTCTTTCTTTTTTTTTTCCCATGCAACTTACTAGTTGAAGAACAGGAGTGTTTATCCTTTGCAGTTTTCCACAGTCTGGAGTTTGCTATTTTCATCTCCATAGTCTTGTTTAACAAGTTACTATCCTCCATATTTCCTATAAACTGACAGATCCAAAGGCTTCTTCTTGGCTTCTGAATCTTTTTTGATACACCTTAATAGATTTTGATAGTTTCCTTGCATTTTGGTATGACAAGATATTCTAAGCTGACTCATATATTCTAAGCTTACTTGCAAACATGGAATTAACCATTCCTTCAAGGAGCCCTTGTTCCTTTTAGTGGGAAACAGTATTTGAAGACCAAAATTTGGTCACTAGAGTTGCTAAGTTGAATTGGTCCTTGGATTAGTCTTTCCAATGGACTGACCTAAGAAATAAATAAAAAATATAACAGATTTGAAGTGAGCCAAGAAATATATCTCTATATATGTCATTTTCACATTTATATCTTTACCTATTTTTTATATTTACTATCCTAAAAATATGTCATAAGTTTATACTATTACTTCCAATTCAAATTCTGTACTTCAGGGTTTTTGCTTACCCTCTTCTATCTTATATCTGTATTTTCTTTCTTCCATGCCAAGAATCTCAGGTCTCAACAATACCCACAATGATAAGAATTAGGATATTATATAATTTTTCACTTGTTCTATCCCATTCCAGTTTCAAAATAACAGTACAACACAACACCAACACTATGATTACTGAAGAATATTTAATTTCCTTTTTCCTATTTTCCCTCAAGTTCTTTTCATCTTTAGGGTATATTCCACCAGAGAGATTCAGGCATATTACTATGCTTTAAAATCATTTGGAAGAACCCCTCTCTGTGTTAATTTGCTACCAACTGGAGACATATTTAGATTTATTTGTTTTGTTTTTTCTTAGCTCTTTTCCCCTGATTCTCTCTGATAAATCAACTGACCCAATGGTTTAGCTTGTTGTGTTTGTTATTCTGAAATTGTTACCAGCCTACTCTCAATTGCTTACCGCCTAAATCTCCATTGTTTCTGAGAGTGTCTTCAGGCTTGAGCTTCCCCCACTCTGTCCCAAATAAAGTCAGTTTTTTTGGGGGAGAGTTCTCTGTCCTTATGGTGTGGCTTGCCACCTGGACAAAATCTGGGAGCTACACCCTAGCTTTATAGCAAAGTGTTGGGTAGGGGTGGTAGACTGGTCTTCTAAACTTAAGTCTCCTGGCATAGAACTTCCATGCTATGAAGGAGCTGGAGTGATGGCAGTATTCTTGGCCTGCCATACCTGATGATCCTCTGCCCTACAATGGGGACTCGGTGGAGGAAGGGAGCCCCTGACATCCCCATTGCACTCATCTGGAATTAACCTTTGCAACACAGAGCTGTGGGTTGGGGGAATGAGAAATGTTGTTGGCCTGCACCCCTAGGGAGACACTATGGTCCAACTGTGACCTTTGGGGAGAGGGAACCCCACCTTCTTAGCTATAGCAGCTGGAGTAGAGCTTCTGTCACAGCTAGGGGAGGGAAGAGGGAATAGATCGTGGTTAAAGTGCCATAGACTTATGTTATTCTATTAAGAGTTACATATTTTCTTGAATAAATGTTTCTTCATTTGCTGTGTGCCATTAGGACAATTTTCAGAGAGTTTAAATGGTTGTTTGATAATTTTTACCAGTAATGGTTTTTTTCACTAGGGAGCAGGGCCACAGGGCTCCTCACTTTGGTGTTCTGGAAGTTGTCCTCCAGCTTAATACTAATCCCTGTGGTTTTCAGTTTTTCGGATTTTTCACCTCCTGGGTGACTCTTTGAATCAGCTCATTTTTAAAAAAAACTATGTGCCATTTGCATTTTATATATAATTCTCATTTCATTTCTCACATAATCTAAGGAGGTTCTTTTATTGTGAGGCTCAGAGAGGTTGCAGGTGTTTCCAGAAATCACATCTTACTCCTGAATTTTGAGCCACTGGAAAATTTAGACTCATTTCTAATCAGAGGGAAGTCATCTGAGTTTGCCACACAGAGAGTCAGAGTATCATTTCCTAGTTATTCTTTCATCTTTAGAGATCCTACCAGCCCTTCTCTACCCTCCCACAGTCTTAAACTGCAGAAAATCTGCTCACAGCATGATCAAGGCTCATGTTTTCCAGCACTACCAAGATTCAGGATTGTGGCTCTGTCACCGATTTTTAATAGTCTTTGCTAATGTCTAAGTGCTTCCTTTTAAAATATTCCAAAGTCTATAAAGATGTAATAACAAAGGGTTTGGATTAACCTGTATCAGTAGTTTCTCAGTCTGTTTAGTGGGATGTTATACATTACTACTTGTAGTAACCTACAATATGCAAAGGTGCATTTTTGACTCTGTAAGAGTGGAATATCATATGCAATGTTTCCTAGTATATTTGGGCATTCACCCCAATTTCCACGTGCCACTTGCACTCTGTGTTTTGGGGAAGGTTGGCCTAGAACATTTATTCAGCAAGGAAAGGACACGAGAAATCCTTACCACCAGCTGGAAAATATTTGCATATCAACAGTGTTTCCATCTGCTATCCTTTAGGGTCTGCTTAGGGAAACTAGTACCTACTTTTTGTCTCTTAAAGGTACAGCTCTTGGACAAACTGCTACTAGCTGCTAGGATATGTGAGGGCACACCCAGTTTCCCATAGAAGCCTGATCTGCATTCCCACCTGAGAACTCTGGAATAATCTCATAGGCTAGCTGCCATCCTTGGAAGGAATTCAGAAAAAACACTTTGGGACTGGTGGTTAACTTTGCTATGGCAACACACTTGTATTCTCCAGTGCCCAGCATGGTGCTTTGTGCATCATAGGAGTTTAATAAATACTTGTATAAATACTTTAAATAAATACTAAGCACAATTCAGAATCATGCTTTCCAAAAAAGGAAAATTAGCTGTGTCCTCACTACTGGGGAGGAGACTTATTTTGAGGAAAGGGAGAGTGAAAGAGCCTCAGCTGTGGGAACTCTAGGAGGAGGTGCATGGAGGGTAGAGCCAGGATTGCAGGAAATGCTGTCCCACTAAGAACTCCTAAACTCTGTCCCTGGAAAGATACTGAAGTTACTCCACAGAAATATTAATCAACCTGAAAAAACTAGACTAGTGGTTCTGAGAGGGTGGTTCTGGGGCCTGCAGCATCTTAACATTACCTATGATAATGTAAACTAAGTAAGGAGAGAAATTAGGACACAGAATGGGCCAGGTATATTGAAAAGGTAGGTGGTTCAAAGGACTGTGAATTTTGTTGGGTCTAAATGTTTTTGTAGTTGGGATACCACAGAGAAGGAGTTGGTTGGAGAATAGAATGCTTGAAATACGGGTGAGATGGCAGAGATTGGTAATGATAAAACCAGGGTACTGCATGGGAGTATTAGCTGAGGTAAGGTGGAGGAAGAGGTTGCCAAACAGAAGTGTCAGGGTATCAGGAATAATTTACCTTGATATTAAAATCACCAAAAATGATACCAGATGAGGGGTAACAGTAATACTGGAGGTAAAATCTTCAACAAATGAGGGGGAGTAACCCTAAAGAAATACTCTAGAAAGAGCTGGTGTGATGTGATGGTAAAATCTGATGTCAGAACTCCAGTGAAGGGCATTTGCGGAGGAGGGAGGTACAATGTGTGGATGGGACAATGAGTGTCAAAGAGGACATCATCCTCTACCTCCAGGTCTGGTGGTACAAGATGTGTGTGAAAGAAAACATTCCACTTGAAAGGGCCCCAGAAAAAAAACAGTGTGCTCAGAAGGAGCCAGGTTTTCATTAAAACAATGTGATGAAAGAAACAGTTGGCCAAGATGTGAGAGCTATGATTCCAAAGGGTAGCAGTGGGAGAATGTGAGGGAGTTTGGGAGATCTGAGAGATGGGGTCAGATGGGGGGGGTGGTAGTATGTGGAGTCCCAGGGGATGAGAGCTCAGGTGATGAAGTGCTGGGTTTCTTCTTCTGTTACTGCTGCTTTTATGGTTACTGGTGAGCAACAACTCCAGGTAGTTCAGTTTTCTACCTGTGCAGCTATACATTATCTAACATCGCTTTTCAAAGAACCTATTTAAAAAAATAGAAAATATTTTTAATAATCTAGCTGAGAAAACTGCTTTGCCTTTCCTTAACCCTTTCTTGAAATTTTTCTAAAGGTTATCAATTCCAGAAATGAAAAAATGAGCGAGAGAATCTTGTCTAATCCCCTGCCTTCAAATAATTCATTCTAGAAGTGATTTTCTATTTTCTTCAAGACTTTCTCTTTAAACTCTTTGAGTCTCCTTTTTGATTTGAACAATGATCTAAATCTAAGTAATCCTGGTTCCATCTTAATCTTACGTATCTGGATATGAGCCTTTGCTATGGAAGTGAGGGTGTATATGCATACATGTGTGTGTTGTTGGAGTGGGAGTGGTGGTGTCCTGGGTGCTCTTTAGACCTGATCTTTATGAATCTCTGTGGTGCTTCTATTTCCTGTGACCTGTGGAACTTTTGTTGTGACTCATCTTGGCTAATACTCTTTTCAAAAATACTGTGTACTGAAGGACAGTTAGAAAATTCTAGGAATCTGTCCAAGTTCTAATTGAGATTCAATTCCCCACCCTCACAGCTTTTTATTAGGCAACCTTTATGAGCACTTGTTTTCCAAGTTACGAGATTACTCATTTCAGAGTTCAAGAACCCAGAAACTACCTGCTTCCATGCCCACAATAAGAGGCAAACAACGATGTCTGCAATAAAGTCAATCAGTAGCTAGGATAAGGGCTGGCATGTGGGGTGGTCCCATCTTTGCTGTGAACTTACAGGGAAGAGGGGAGGAGAGAAGCCAGCTTTCTGGCAGGCAGTTGAGTAACCCCAGTGGGACATCCCATCTCATATCTTGGCAGTTGTATTCATTTGGCTCTTGAAGGTCACAAGAAGTTCTATACACATCACCTTAGTGATGGAATTTTATTGTCCATATATGTGAGAATGTGGGGTAGGGTGGGAAATTTCTCAACAGCTTTACAATTCCTCTTGGTCTCAGGGTTTCAGAGCTGAGATGATGATGATGCCCAAGATACTTCTCACCTACAATCAAAGGGCAGCGAAGTAATGTGTTTTCTCTTTGTTTGCTTCACACAACAGAGTGATTGACTTCTGACTGTGATCTACCCAATTAGAAATGGGTGCCAACAATTCACCTCTTTGATGGTCAGCTTCACTAGCATCTAGCTCCATGAACCTCCCCAACCCCTGGAATTAAATGCCTGAATGTGGGTCTGTCCATATGTGCATTTTCTTAGGAGAAGATTCGATCCATTTCTAAAGGGGTCTTAATCCTTCAATTAACTGGGACTAGTATAACAGATTTGGATGTTACTCATGGCCCATGACAGAGTAGGCAGGAATGAGTTTCTTCAAATCACTACCCTCAAAGGGGGTTCCTGTCCTGGCAGCAACTGGAAGCTTCAGAGACTCCTCTATAGCTGGTCACATATTAATATATTATGTGAGGCAGTTTTCTCAGTTCCTCAAACCAATTTCTGATACCTCCTTCTGGTCCTTGCATGAGTCACAGAAATTTCCCCATCTGTCTACAAGTGCTCATATACAGCCCCTGTCTTAGTGACAGAATGCAGGAAGTTTATCCTCTGTGGTTCTAAGGCTAAATAAATTCCATTCAAGCTGTTCAAATAGACTCTGCTTTATGACCTTAACACTGGGTTCCAGAGTTCCACTTGGTTCTGTTTATCTCCCAAGTGATTGAAGTTGTGTTAGTGAAAGGTATTCCAGGATTTTCACTTCTTAGAATGTAGACAGTTTAAACATCAGTCCCCCACACCCTGGTAGCAAAGATTCTACAACCGCATATACAAAAGAATTCCAGGCCACCCCAAAGGTTTTTCTGGCTCATGCCTTTGTGCAGAGGTAAATTTTTAACTACCTCCAACAGGGTTTTCAGTATTTCGAATGTTGACTCAGACCCAATCAATAATAGCATAAAAAAAAAAGAGAATAAAACCCAAACAGCCAGTCTAAGAAGAAAGTCTAAATGATGTTGTTCAATCACAAAGGTGGAGTGGGTGACATGAACTTGTGTTGTTTTTTTAGTCATTTGAAGTCAAATCCACCTCCCTCTTAATGTAATCAATCACTTTCATGATTGTAGGTCTACCCGCGCTTCAGACTAAAGAATTGGAGAAAATGGAAAGGACCTTTGAATGCTCTTTGGCTTTGGAAGCAATGCAGCGTGTGGTTGAAATTCAACGTGGGATATCATCAACTCTGCAAGTCAGTTAACCAGTAGCACCTACCAAAGCTAACCAAAGCTAGGAAACAAAATTTATTTCAACAGAGTTTTCAGTTCACCGACAGCAAAATGGTTTAGAGACTCGATAATGTGAACATATCATAAGCATCTTATAATTTTTCAAGACAGATCTGTTGAGAACAGACATGATCACTCTTCTGTTAAATTCCATTGGCATAAAGGATTATTTCTAATTTTTGTAGAACCTTTCTCATGTGAAAATCAATGTAATTTATAAGAAATACATTTATCCTTCGGGAAAGCTAAACTCTTTTTAAAGGGAATGAGAACTCATTTCAATCAAAAGGGCATTTAGGGCTTTAGTTTGTATTTTCACATTTGTTTTGGAGGATTGTTTATAAATACCAAGTCTTTTATTACAGTATTCTATCGTTTAGGGTGAAAAAAGGCCAGTGTTTCATTAACATGCTCTATACAAATCTTGAATACAGTTCCTATATAAATATGTAATAGCCTCCAGGAAAGGCATATAAAGCATGCTGGTCACATTTTACTTTGCACTGTAGAGTTGGAAGGGGCTGGAACAATATTTAAATTGGAACAAGGAAAGACAATACCCTTATGAAAGAAGACAGATCAACACAACTGCCTGACTTTATGTTTATCTTCTCAGGATTTTTTTTTTAATGTTTTTGGGTATCTTCTAACTTTGCCTTTTACACTATTGTTCATTTGTTTTTCAGAGGGCTTGGTTCTTTTCATTTCATTTGAACAGACATCCTGTTTGTTGGAAGAAGTTCCATTAAATTATCTTGTCAGCTCCCACCAAACTTCCTTTTCATGGCTCTTGCTGTCTAGGTTATAAAAACCCAGGGCAAACACAAGAGGCCCCAAAGGAATGTGTGATGGATCTTCTGGAAGCAGCATTGCTCCGGATCCTGTGAGATCTTTGCCTCTGGAACAGTAGCAAAGAGAAGGTAGGTCGGCCGATCGGTGTAAAATCTCTCCTAATGGAAGGGATTCTTGTTGAGAGCAGCCATGTAAGTAGTGGTGCCTCAGGCGCCGACTGATACCAAGCTGAGGGGTTGGCCGAATGTTACTAATAAATGTGAAATAAACAACTCTCCCGTAGGTATTTCTTGGATGATTTCCATCTAGTGCTCTTGAGTACGATCTCCCAGAGTCCAGAAAGTTGCCTCCTTTCTCCCTCAAAAACAAATGAGCTATTGATTAGAAGATTTTTGCTATGAAGATAAAAATAATAAAAGCAGCTATGCCAACCATATCTAACTTCGGTGACCAGTTTTATGTCCCCTAATGATCAGCTTTGGTCAGTGTGACTGCATTAGGTTAGCATGGCTAACGGCATGTCTGAGCTGATCAGCGGTCCGTAGGCAGGCTGCTCTCTTTGGAATGCGGCCTCTGCTGGGCAGTGAGACCGCTTCAGGCTTGCCTCAGGTTGGAAAAGAGATGAAAGAAAATAATCTATTTTCTTGTGCTTTTAAAACCAAAGGGTCATTTTAATTAATACAGTAAGCTAGGGGCGCCTGGGTGGCTCAGTTGGTTAAGCGACTGCCTTCGGCTCAGGTCATGATCCTGGAGTCCCGGGATCGAGTCCTGCATCGGGCTCCCTGCTCAGCGGGGAGTCTGCTTCTCCCTCTGACCCCCCTCCCTCTCATGCTCTCTGTCTCTCATTCTCTCTCTCTCAAATAAATAAATAAAATCTTAAAAAAAAAATACAGTAAGCAATTTATATTTAAAGTGATACGCAAGTTGGATTTTAAAAAATAAATACCATCTAGGTTTGAGTGATTTATTTGTTTATTTTTACTCGAAGTATAGTTGACACCCTATAATGGGACATAATTATTACACTGTTACATTAGATTCAGGGGTACAACGTAGTGTTTCAGCAACTCCATACACAATGCTTTGCTTACCACGAGTGTAGCTACCCTCTGGCATTGTACAATGCTGGTTCAATACCACTGACTATGTTCCCTACGCTGTACCTTTTATACCCATGACTTATTCCACAATGGAAAGCCTGTATGTGTCACTCCCTTCACCCATTGTGCCCGGTCCGTCCCCTCTAGCCACCCTCAGTTCTCTGTATTTACGGGTCTATTTCTCCTTTCAGTTTGTTCATTGGTTTTGTTTCTCAGATTCCACATATAAGTGAAATCATACGGTATTTGTTCTCTGTCTGACGTATTTCACTTAGCTTAATAACCTGTAAGCACATCCATGTTGTCTCAAATGACAAGATGGCATTCTTTTTTATGGTTGAAAAATAGTCCTACTCAGGTGTCCCAAATTTGCTGTTGTTTGAACATGGGGCGGGGTAGTGCCAGAGTCAGGGTCCAGGAGCCTGAGGGTCTTACGTGCCCCCGTGTGAGACCTCCCTTCAGGGCTGAGTTGAGGGCGAGGATCAGGGTGAGGTTCAGGCTGAGGATTTGTGTTCAGGGAGGCACTGAATATGTGGGTTGGTTGAGGTTTTCATTCAGATTGCTTCCAATATAACGCAATTCTGATCTTCCAAATGGCATGATTTCCTTCTGTGTTGCTGGTTGAGTTTTCTGATGTCAGTCATGTGTTCCAAATCTCTTGTTTTTCAGAACTAGGTTTTAGGTCTGGGTGGTGCTAGAGCCATGACTACGGTTAGGATTACTGCTCTGGATCTTGGAGGGTCCTATCTGCTGGCCTGGTGGAGATCTCCCTGGCGTTTTGAATTGAGGGCCAGGGATTGGGTGAGGTTCAGGCTTAGGGTTTGTGTTCAGGGTGGCGCGATTGTGTGGGCTGCCTTAAGTTTTCATTCTGACACCTCCACACTAGCCCCATTCCGGTCTTCTAAAGGGCACAATTTCCTTCTGTTGTGTTAGTTGACTCCTCTGGTGTTGGTCAGATGTCCCAAATCCCTTGGTTTTCAGACCAACATTTTGGGCCATCATAGCACCAGAACCAACTCTAGGGTTAGCGTTAGGGCCCAGGAGCTTGGAGGGTCCTATCTGCCAGCAGTGTGGAGACCTCCCTGCTGGTCTGAGTTGAGGGCAAGGGATAGGTGGAGGTTTAGGCTTAGGGTTTGTGTTCAGCGGGGAGCTGAAAGTGTGAGTTGGCTTAGGGTTTCATTCCCATTCCTCCTCTTCTAACTGCTTTCCAATCTTCCAAATGGCACGATTTCTTTCAGTATTGCTGGCTGAGTATTCTGGTGTTTGTCAGGTGTCACACATCCCTTCATTTTCAGACGGAGGCTTTGGGCCTTGGTAGTGTCAGAACCAAGTCTAGGGTTAGGTTTAGGGCCCAGGAGCTTGGAGGGTCCTATATGCCAGCAGTGTGGAATCCTCCTTGGTGGGCTGAGTGGAGGGGTGGTGTTTAGGTGAGGATCAGTTTAGGATTTGTATTCAGGTGGCCAATGTTTGTGTGGGTTGCCTTATGATTTCATTCAGATTCCTTCTCTTCTAGCCCCATTTGGGTCTTCCAAATGGCACAATTTCCTTCTGTGTTGCTGGGTGAGTCTTCTGGTGTTGGTCAGGTGTCCCAAATCCTTTGGTTTTCAGATGGAGTATTGGGCCTTTGATGGTGGCAGAACCAAGTCTAGGGTTAGGAGTAGGGCCCAGGAGCTTGGAGGGTGTTATCTGCGAGCAGCACCCCTGTGGGCTGAGTTGAGGGCGAGGTTTAGAGTGAGGGTCAGGCTTAGGGTTTGTGTTCAGATAGGTGCTAAATGTATAAATAGGCTTATTTTTGCATTCAGATTCCTCCTGTGCTAGCCCCATTCTGGTCTTCCAGATGACAAGATTTCCTTCTGTGTTGCTGCCTGAGTCTTCTGCTGTTGGTCAGGTCTCCAAAATCTCTTGGTTTTCAGACCAGTGCTTAGAGCTTTGGTAATGCCAGAAACAAATCTGGGGTAGTGGCCCAGGAGCTTGGTGGGTCTTATCTGCTAGTACAGTGAAGACCTCTCTGGAGGGTTGAGTTGTGGACATATGCCACAGTTAGGTTTTGGAGAAACCTAACTATACACATATATAATGTATATATATTTATATTTAAGTGGTTATTCATACATATATATGTATATATATGTATTTATACACACACACACACACAACATGTTTTTTATCCATTCATCTATCAATAGACACTTGGTTGCCTCTTTTCTCTATATCTTGACTACTGTGAACAATGCTGCAATAAACACAGGGGTGCAATTATCTTATATATATATATGTATGTATGTATTACATTACTTACAATACCTAAAGGAGTTCCTTAACCCAAGAAATTCGGAAATAATAAGAATTGAGAATAACTAAACCTACCCTATGGAAAAATAATTTTATACATGTAGAGAAAAACACTCCCACCTCTGCCTACATCCTCCCTCTGCCCCAGTAAACACGTGAGGCTTAATTACTTGGGCGGGAGAAGGCTGGGTCTCAGGAAAGAGCAGGCATAATGTTGAGGTCTCATGGGATACTCCAAGATATTTTGTGATACTACAGAAGGATGAGAGAAAAGAAGACAACTCATTGTGCATTCTAGGGGCAGAGCAAGTGGCCTTACTGGGGATTTCTACTCAAGCATGGGAGGGAGGAAAAAATGGAAAAGGCCACACACAGTCTACGTTATGGAAGGAGCTGCTGATTCTATTGTGTTGCATGATACGAAATTACTCGTTTTGTTAGGCAAAAATGGTCAATATCAGCAATTTCATAAGGTTCGACTTCATGCATTCTGCCTAGACTTTTTAGGGAGAGGACTTTCTTCTCTGCTCCTTTTGGTGAGAGGAGTAACATTCACATTGAGTCCAAAGTGAGGATTTTTCCAGTGTCCAAAACACTACTAAATAAGTCCCCTGATGCAGAGTGTGGGGGGGTTAACTTTTTTACCATTCCATGCCAAATTAGCAAAGCTCAATGATCCTTAATTTTAGAAATGAAAACGTTTAAATCAAATCTAACTTACAACTGCATCAAAAAAGAATACCTAGGAATAAACTTAACCAAGGAGGTGAAAGACCCGTACTCTGAAAACTGTAAAACACTGATGAAAGAAACTGAAGATGACACAGATAAATGGACAGTTATTCCATGCACATGGGTTGGAAGATTTAATATTATTAAAAGCAAAGCAATGCTACCCAAAGCAATCAGCACATTCAAAGCAATCCCTATCAAAATACCAATAGCATTTTTCACAGAACTAGAATAATACTAAAATCTCTATGGAACCACAAAAGAGCCTGAACAGCCAGAGTAATCTTGAGAAAAAAGAACAAAGCTCGAGGTATCATAATCCCAGATTCCAAGATATACTATAAAGCTGTAGTAATCAAAACAGTTTGGTACTGCCACAAAAACAGACACACTGATGGATGGAAGTGAGAGCCCAGAAACGAACCCATGCTTATTTGGTGAATTAGGTTACTTTGGTCAATTAATCTACAACAAAGGAGGCAAGAATATACAATGAGGAAAAGACAGTCTCTTCATAAATAGTGCTGGAAAAACTGGACAGCTACATGCAAAAGAATGAAACTGAACCACTTTGTTACAACATACACAAAAAATAAACTCAAAGTGGTTTAAAGACCTAAATGTGAGACCTGAGACCATAAAACTGCTAGAAGAAAAGATAGGCAGTAATTTGACATCAGCCTTAGCAACATATCTCTAGATAGGTCTTCTCAGGGAAGGGAAACAAAAGCAAAATTAAACTACTGGGACTACACCAAAATGAAAAACTTGTTCAATGAACAAAACCATCAACAAAACAGACAATCCACTAAATGGGAAAAAATATTTGAAAATGATATACCTGATAAGGGGTTAATATCCAAAGTATATAAAAAATTCATACAACATGACACCAACAAAACAATCCAATTTAAAATCCAATTTAAAACAGAGCACCCGAATAGACATTTCTCTAAATAAGACAGAGATGACCAAGGGACCTTTGAAATAATGTTCAACATCACTAATGATCATGGAAATGCAAATCAAAACTACAATGAGATATCACCTCACAGCTGTCAGATTGGCTAGAATCCAAATGACAAAAAATAACAAGTGTTGGTAAAGATGTGGAGAAAAAGGAATCTTCATGCACTGCTGGTGGGAATATAAACTGGTACAGCCAATGTGGAAAACAGTATGGAGGTTCCACAAAAAATTAAAGATAGAAATACCATATGATCTAGTAATTCCACCATTTCTTTGGTATTTATCCAAAGAAAACAAAAACACTAATTTCAAAAGATAATTGCACCCCTGTGTTTATTGCAGCATTGTTCACAGTAGTCAAGATATAGAGAAAAGAGGCAACCAAGTGTCTATTGATAGATGAATGGATAAAAAACATGTGTGTGTGTGTGTGTATAAATACATATATATACATATATATGTATGAATAACCACTTAAATATAAATATATATACATTATATATGTGTATAGTTATATATATATATATATATATATATATATATAACTTCAACTGATCATTTCAGTTGGGATTGTGTTGCCCAAAAAGTATAGGCCAAGTAAGCATCATTCCTTACATAATGCTGTGGTTTAAAGAGTGTTTTACCTGTCTAGGTGTGTTACATGTTGGGCATACGTAAATTTTGGCTTTCCTAAAGGCAGTCTCAGGATAAATTCATATGAATCAACTAATTCTATGTTCTTGGCTTTCTGTCAGTAAAGGTCATAGCAGTATATGCTTGTTTACCTCACCTGCTATGAAGCTGAGCACTTATTCTCTGGCATGGGAATAGGACTTCTAATTTCTTCAAGCAAATGTCTAACAGGCCAGGCCAGATCATGGTTAGTTCCTCACCTTAAACAAGCTTGTTGCTTATAGAATCTCCAGTATTTAAAATGGAGGAAATTTCAGAGGTCACGATTGAACTCTTTTCATCATATTTTCAAAATTGACACCATCGTATCTTTTGATTAACAGCATTTTTTTAAAAAAAGAGAGAAGTGGTGTGTTATGTTTTCTCGGGATGCTGTAACAACATACCACAAACTGAGTAAATTAAAACAACAGAAAGTTCCTCTCTCACAGTTGTGAAAGTTCTAGAAATCTAAAAGCATGCTGCTGATAAGACTGTGCTCTCTCTGAAGGCTCTAGGGGAGGATCCTCCTTACTTCTTCCTCGTTTTTGGTAGGTTCCAGCAATCCATGGCATTCCCTGGCTCATACATGCATCACTCCAGTCTCTGCCCCTGTTGTCGTGTGGCACTCTCTCTCCTTTGTGTGTCTCTCTGTGTTGGCATTTACTCTTCTTATAAGGACACCAGTCACTCGCTTAGGGCCCACTTTCATTTTCAACGTGATGTGATTACATCTGCAAAGACCCTATTTCCAAATAGGGTAGGATGGGATTTTGGAGCAAAGCCAGTGGTAGTCAGATAGTAAAAAGTGCTGTGAGGCGAACACAGCTTAATGGAGAGGAGGGGTGTGAAGGAAGGCAATTACATTGGGGAGCCAGTAGCCAGAGAAGGCATCCCCAAGGTGACATTTTAGCTTAAACACGAATGACCAGAAATGGTCAGCCTTGTAAGATCCAGGGCAAGGTAGAGGGAACAGAAATGGAAAGCCCTAAATTTGATGTGTTGGGGGAAAGAAAGAAGGATAGCTGGAACCTAGAAGATTACAGCCTAGGAAGTCAAAAGATAGCCATAAGGAATGAGGGAAAAGAGATACGTGGGGCAGCTTCAGGTGAGCCTCTGTGGGCCCTGTCTTGGTTTTCTGTACTTCTACAGAACACCAGAAGGAACAGAAGCTCTATGGCTGCCTACAAGGAGCAGAAAACTCCACCCATGCCTATGGAGTCACTGTTTGCGGCACGTGGGCTCCCACTGCACTGTAAGGTACAGCGTTCTTCAGTTAAGAGGGAGTGACCACTTTCTAAGATACCTTCCTTTCATTCAAGGATGTCCCTCCTCAAAATGTTAGAACTCATAATTTCTTTTCTTTTTTTTTTTTAAGTAGGCTCCATGCCCAACGTGGGGCTTGAATGCACGACCCTGAGATCAAGAGTCACATGCTTTACCGAAAAAGCCAGCCAGACACCCCGTAGAGTTTATAATTTTTTATAATTTCAAAATGTCTTTTCACACAGCAAAATAATTTCTAGGAATCTATCGTACAGAAACAGAATTACCAATACTTAAATATAAAGATTTTACTGTGGTATCGATTATAATAGCAAAAATAACAAAAAACCCAAACATTCTGAATAAAGCCCATTAAGAAGGAGATGGAAGAATAAATTATTTTACATATATAAGAGGGACTTCTTTGTAGCTTAAAAGTATGTGTTAAATCTGTATTTGTTAACTTAAAAAAATATCCACAGTACATTATTTTGAGTAGTAGATTGGCTTACAGAAATATGTAAATAGAAGGCATAGTAATATGGAAAATATAAAATGATCTTTAAATACTCACTGTATGGTGATGGAAGTGTTTTGTATCTTAATTGTAGTGGTAGTTTCATGGATGTATATAACTGTCAAAACTTGTAGAATTTTATATTAAATGAATGCAGTTCATTTTACATAAATTATTTCTCAAGCAAAGCTGAAAAGAAGGTTCCATCCCTAAAAATAATTTACCTACTTATCTGTCTATATTTGGGTAGGTTTGTATAAGCAAAGGAAGATACTATGAAGAGATAACAGTGGTTATATAGGGATGAATTTGGAGAGGATGGTAACTAATTCTATAATACTGTAGTGTCCTTAGCCCCAAGCCCCATCTAGCTAAAATGTCTTAATGTGAAGATATACATTTGTCTACACAGCACAGCTAGGTAAATGTTTGGGCTGGTTAAGTAAGGGAAGTAGATTCCATGTCAGTTCTGCACTTTGTGTGCTTATGTGAGTAGGTGAGAGGTAAAGCATTCTATCATAGCATGGTGGTATCCAGCTAAAATAAAATTATCATCAACAAAAAGATTATTATCCTTTTACAGCCTATCTTGGAACATAGTGAAAGAGCAGAACTTTAAGGTTAGAAATACCTGGATTGTAATTCTGGCCTTGCCTCTTCCTGGTATATTAAGATCTATGTGGGTTTGGAAAACTAATTTAATCTACCTGATCTTCATTTTCCTCAAATGCAAAGAAGTAGTACCCCCTAGTATTATGGTGTTGATTAAGTCAGATGAAATGTTCACAGGGCCTTTGATGTTGTCAGGTTGAAGGTCAGAACATGATATTACCCACTGTGTAAAGAAAAAGTTGGGGGGCACCTGGGTGGCTAAGTCATTTAAGCGTCTGCCTTTGGCTCAGGTCATGATCCCAGGGTCCTGGGATCGAGCCTCCCCCTGCTTGTGCTCCCTTGTTCTCTCACTCTCTCTCAAAAATGAAATCTTTAAAAAAAAATAAAGAAAAGTTTGGAAAGTTCTTTTGCTAAGGATCAGTGAATTTAGTGTGCTTTTCTGTGTGGCTGAACAAAATGTTGTTCTTTAAAAAGTCCTAATTCTAGATTCTGCTAAGAGCACACTCTATAATGTGATTTGGTAGACTTTTAAAAAACTAAATTTGTAATAACTTCAGCATGCTCTCCAATACCTCAGTGAAATCATTATCGTGTTTGGTCAGATAGCATGTAATTCTCTGAGATTTGTTGTGTCAGATTTAGGGTATCCAGAGCTCCCTCCCAGTACTAGGATTTCCTTGCAGCCAGTGATACTGCTCTGATGAAATGACGCCCACCCACAGATGTTCATGGATTTTAGGAGAATGACTGCCCCAAATGGCTTCTTAGACTTGGTGGTAGTAGGGTGGGTTGTCATCCAGGAAGGATTTATTCCTTTCAGGTGACAAGCAGAGGAGAGTAAGTTGCCCTTTGGTCTCTTTTTACAGATGCTGCACTGTCTACCAGATGGTCTTTGAGGTTAAGCCTTGTGCTCAGGGACACATGGAGTGAGGAGAGGGAGCTTTCTCTGAAAGATGTCTCTGTGTCCCATCATGGTGGGGCAGCCTTTGCTGAAAGACCTGGCCTCCCTTACATTTACTCTGTCACCGTTGAGCCATCATCATGTAGCATGAGGTACTCTGCATTAATAAACCAGAATCCTGGGTCTTAGTTTCCCTTTTGCAGCAGACTTGCTAGCTGACCTTTAGTTAATTAATCTGGGTCGAAGCTATCCATCTGTAAATTGGGGATAAGAATACTATTTCCGTATCTGTCTAAAGGCAGAGGAGTGAACAGATAGTCCTTTCTATTTTTAAGTGTTATTATGTCCTATTTTGTTTTTTGTCCTCTTCTTTTCTGGTTTTCCTATCTATCAGAGACACTCTAGGCTATCACCCAAAATTGAGATGCAGAGCTTTTTATGGTAGAAACCACCATCCATGCAATTTCTATCTGGAGAGAAGAAATAAGGGTGACTGGCAGGTTTTGTCTTTATGCTTCTGACAACTGAGATAAGGAACTAAGGATAAAAGCTCATGAGGGGAAAGGAGAAGGAGTAGGTTGTGATGTGGACATACCATATTGGAGGCAATTATCTGACATCCATTCCACAGTCAGCTAGGTCTAGGTTTGTCCAACCCACCATACAGAGATGTATTTTTGGTAAACATCAGCATATATGTTGTTAAAATCATAGAAGTGAATGAGATTCTCTGAGGAAAAATGCACTGAGCAGAAGAGCAACTGCAAAGGCCAATTGTGCTGGGACTTTGGAGGTGAACAGATAGAGAGGCCAGTGAAGGAGGCTGAGAGGCTTCCACCAGAGAGTAGAAAGACTAAACTTGATGTCATGGGGGCCATGGAAGGAGAAAGGCTTCGTGGTGAAGGAGGGGTGAGGGAAGCCTGATCAATGGTGCCACATACAACATAGAAATGTGTTAATTTCAAGCTTAAAAACTGTCTCTTGGTTCTGGGAATTAGAAAGTCCCTGGTGATTTTATGAATAGTGGTTTCACTAACTGAACACATTTTAGTTGATTAAAGAATAAAGGAGTGCAGAAAAAGTCTGGGTGAGAAGACATGGAAAGAGATGTCATTTGCTAGAAGGTGATCCTTTTAATTTTTTGAATGGGGGCTTTTTGAGCTCACATGCAGGCTTCAGGGAAAGAATTACAGTGAAGGAAGATCAAGGATATCCAGTAGGTCTCTGAAGGAGCTAGGTCCTGGGATAATCATACAGGTGAAAAAGAAAACCTCATTTGTGATAGAAGTATCTCGGTTTGGGTTCTCCAGGAAGCAGACACCAAGATGTGATTAGATGTATAAGAGATTTATTGGGGAAAGACGAGGAAGAGGGGGCAAGAGAAAGTGGGGAGATCCTTCAGACCTCAGGGGAGGTCTATAGCTATGAAGGAAAGGGACACAGGGAGGATTAGGCAGGAAACATCTCAGCTATAACTCAATTCCAAGGAAGTTCTGACGAGGCCCATGGAATGCCAAGGTCTACAGCTGAAGAAGTCCTATGTCTCAAGAACTGGGCCTGTCAGACTCCCTTCCATGCTCAGTCACTTGCTGGGGGTAGCACAGGGGAAGCCTGGCCTCCAAACAAATGCAGGGGTGGACCCAGAGGGGCAGCAGCTGGAGTCATCAGCACTTACGCTTGCACATCAGGAGATCTGGATGGTGCCTTTTCATGGGAAAACATTGCTATAATGCTTTGGATATTTGGATGTCAAGAAATAAGACTAGGAGGATGAGGGAATTCCCAGCTGGTGGCCTCATTTATCTTTGGAGTAAGAAGCATAATGGTTTAGTCTGGCTAGGATGAGAAAAGAGGAAAGAACAGTATTGGGGAAGTTACTTGCATGATGAAGTTTTTGAAGAACAGGAAATGAAATAAAAAAATTTTGTGCCCCTCGAGGTCTCATGGAGACTAGACACTGGGCTGCATGGTGATACATCGTGGCACTAATGAGGTAGGGTTATACATTTTTCACCAGAATAAAGACAGTAGATTGTACCACTGGTCCCTTTCCTCTTACAGGCACCCCTGCTTCCAAGGCAGCCTCAGTTTTGTAATCTTAAGTTATTAGTAAGTTATTCCTCATTTAATTAAATTTAATTAAATGCAAAATATATATGGATTTATTGAGCAGTTACTATGTATAAAGCACAGAGGGAGATATAAATATGGGCTTCTACCCTCAAGGAATGTGTAACTTAATAACGGCAATACCTGGGGCACAAGGCAGACGATGATAGGCAGTATAAGAGAGGCACAAATGAAGTCTCTGGGACTTCAGAAGAGGTACAGAGCGCCGGAGCGGGTGATAGGGTAGGAGGGTGGAGGTAGCTTTTGTAGAAGTGAAGTGGGTGTTACTGTGACAAGTTTGTCATCTTCAGTGTCTAATGTAGTACTGGGCACCAACCCTTTTTCTCCCCGGTTCTTAGTCTTCCTATCCAGGGCCTTGATCTGGGCTGGATGGTGACCACCTCGTGTCTAGATTGCTAATCAGCTGCAGAATCCCTCTTTAAATCTACTGTATCATATGATCAGTTTCAAACACAACTGGATAAATTATGTTGTTCATATACTCCAGAAGTTTTGGGGGACCTCTCCTCTTATTTCTCAATTATAACTGATGCTACTGCATTTTGCACTTTTTGTACATTTGCAAGTTTTTCACATTTGCACAAAGTCTTACCTCAGTAGAGTGTGTCCCTCTACAAGACTGTGATAACCCATGGGCAGGAAATGACCCATGCTTGGTATATAGTGGTGTTGGTATAGGGTCTTAGCTCTTTCACCTGCCAATGAGTCTGTAAATCATAGTCAAGGTCTGGCTTTGGAGAGCTGTGCTGTGTTATCTAATCTACCTTAACCAGTAAACAAGCTAATCCTCAATGTTGATTCTTAGTTTGTTCGTGATCCTATAACAAAAATACTGTAGACTGGTTGGTTTATAAACAACAGAAATGTATTTTTCACAGTTCTGGAGGGTGGGACGTTCAAGATCAAGGCACCAGCAGGATCAGTGTCTGGTGAGTGCCTGCTTCCTGGTTCATTGACAACTTTCTTTCCCTGTGTCCTCCCATGGCAGAACGGGCAAAGGAGTGGTCTGGGGTCTCATAAGGGCACTAAGCCCATTCATGAGGGCTCCACCCTCCTGACCTAATCATCTCCCTCATCTCCCAAGGGCCCTACCTCCTACTATCATCACAGTGGGGATTAGGTTTCACCATATGAATTTTAGGGGGACACAAACATTCATTCTATGGCATTTCTTCACTTGGATCCTTTTAATGGTTTCCAGTAGGTTGAGACTCCCACTGTTTGTAATATATGGAATTATCTGAATGAAGCTTTTACCTCTCTGTGATAAACCTGTTATGAGTTTCTCTTTTGCCTTTTTAACAACTTGGGGTAAGAACTACTAGAAAATACAGTAAGTGTAACATCATGTACTAGGGCCTCCATCTTATGAAGTAAAAATGGCCACTCTTTCTGGGAAATGTACTTACTGTGCAGTATGGAGGTTATTCAGTACTATTGCTAAGTTCTTTGGATGAAGCTTAATACAGTCCATCAACTGGCCACACCTAAACACATTATCTTCATTGTTAATGCTACACAGTAGCCTCCAGTCAAGAGAACTCCTTTAACACCCTTCACACTTGACTACTTCACTCCAGACTCCAGAGTCATTCAGAGGTATCAATAAATAGTCGTGAATGAAATAAAAATCACAGATGTTTTGTCCAACACGGTAAGCCCCTCAAAGAGAATTTTCAGATGTTTACTCACATAACCAAATGCTTTGATGTTTCCCAATTAGTGATTTTACATACTCCTGAAGGTCGACATTTTATTCTCCACTTGGAGGTAAACACTGAAAACAAAGATTTGAGCTCCAATTTCTGCCTGTTACATTGCTGCCATTTGTCTATCAAGGTTCCTTTTCTTCAGAGGAAAAGACCTCTTTTAGGAAACTTTGTCAAGGTCAACAGAACACAGAGTGGATTTTATTTAATAATCCTTTTGTATCAACAATATTTACTTTTAGGATTATTGAGTTATAGTTTTCCTCCCAGATGGCAAGTTGGGTTGTCGCCCCTTGGGAAAAAAAGGGTGTGTGTGTGTTATGGGGTTGTGTTGTGTTAATGGCAGAGAAGAGGCTGGAAACTTAATATCATAAAGAAAAGGAAGGTGTAAATGGGTAGTACCTCAGGGCAGATAATGAGTGGGCTCTGAGGGAGGTTTATTCTTCTCTCTCAGGTGTGGTAGAAACTTCCATGTGAGATCATTCTCTAACCTATACGAAAATCTGTTTTTAATTCTCCATGTATCTGACTTGAAGCTTTTCCTTTGCACTTTTTTTTATTCTCTGAGGGTTGGGGAGGTAAGCTGCCTCTCCTTTGATGTAAGGTTCTTACATTTTTCATGTATAACTCACTGGGTCTACACACAGAGGGCATTCAGAGCTCCATTTCAAGAAGCGATTGCATCTTTGATCCAGTAATCCTGTAGAACCAGAATTTGGTAGTCCTTCCCAAAATCTGTTTTCCACACAGTGCTTACAACCATCATTTTCATTAGGTAAGTGCCAGATGGATAAACATGGCCAAACACTTTCCATGCTGCCTTAGCCAGGAAACCTCTAAGACATGGAGAATTCATTGACCCATGGTTGCTGTAAGTTTGCATAATATTCTACCACCTCTCAAGTTTGCTTGTGACTGCTAGGTCAACTGTGACATTGGGCTGACAGCCTACCTTTAGGCTTCCTTGTTCTCACCTATAAAATGTGATAGAATTACTTGTTCAGTGTCTCAAAATGACTTGTCTGTAGACCACTGAAATATACTGGCTGCCTCATGTCCATGTTCAGCCTTTAACGTCCTTATAATACAAGACTTGGTAGCTGGATTTTCTTCCTCTCCCTTTCCTCTCTGACTCACTCCTAGAGACTCTCATGATTTAGATAAATGGCCAGTTCTCAGGCCTAGGCTTAGGAATCTGCCAAAAGAAATCACATAAAGCTAATGAAGCTTCAATTCATGGACCTTCATTTGTACCAACCCTTTCCAAGCCTCCAGATATTCTCAGAGGTTGCAGGATAGTATAGTAGCTAAGCATGTTAGAAATACAGGGCACTTCACTTGAAATCTTGATGGTCCCAGACCAGTCCTGCCTCTATGCCTCTAAAATTTGACCCTGGTAGACCTCAATCAGCATCAAATCCTATCTTTTGCCCCAAGGAGAAGAACCTGAATGAGTCACTGCTTTGCTTTCCAATACATGGCCATCTGGCCTATCCTGCCCACGGCCAGAAATAGCACCATAGCATTACCAATAGAGCTAAATTTTTTTTGTCTATACTGTCAATAATTAGAATGAATTTTGAGTGGCTCTGCTAAAATCAAGACTGAATTGTCTATTTTTTCTATAAAAAATTTCATATCATTGCCGTATAAAAAGGAAAGCAATTGTGTGCAACCTATGAAAGACAGTACAGTCCTTAGATTGCACCTTTTTGTTAGCTTTCTTAGAAACTACAATGTTCTGTGGGAAGATTTGTAAAGGTTTCTTAAAATATTCTCAGGCTCAGATTTCCTCCTGTTTCAATTCCTTGGTGTGGATAAAGAGACACTGGGTCCTGTTCTCTGCACTCCCAACTGGCCTAGCACCCATAACTAATCACACCATTTCCTTTAAAAATTAAGGCAGAACAAAGTGCAATTTTCTAAGACTTTATATCAATATATCAAAGCATACCATGGAAAAGGAAAAAATAACTACAGTGTATTAGAGAATGTCTTTGATGTACTGTATGATGACAAACATAATGTAATTAAAAAGAGAGAGAGAATATCTTTGACAGGTTTTAGATAGGCTTTCTTTCCTTTTTACAAAATTTGATCATACATGGCATAGTAGAGTAATAAGTTGTATTAGTTGGGATTTCCATTCATGAGAGACAGAAATTTGACTTATCCCAGTTTAAGCCAAAAGGGGAATTTATTTACTCATGTGAACTCAGGGTTCCTTAGGCACTGCCAAATCTAAGTGCTCAAATCTTATCGTCAAGGCGTAGTCTTGTTCTCTCTTATGCTTTTCTTTGGGTTGACTCCATTCTAAGGCAGGCTTGCTCCCTGCAGCAGCTCCAGGCTTACAATCTATTCTCTCAACAATCTTGGTAGTGGGTGAATGACTATTGGAACCTGAAACATAGTTCTAGAATTGAGTGTTTGGCCCTGATTGCTTGAACTAAATCACAGGCCAGCTCTTGAAGCTGGGGAGGGAGTCAGCTCTGCCTGGTCCACTTGTCTGAGAAGAAAAGGAATTGTTTCCCAAGAAAAATCAGGTGCTTTACCAGAAGTGGTTATGGTGATGGATTTGGGGCAGGTAAAAACAAAGGATCTTGATTAAAGAGTGCTGCAGCATGAGTCATAAAATCTGGGCTGTAATCTAATTGGCTACTAAGTAGTTTTATTACCTTAAACAATCATTTATCTCTGTAGGCCTTGGTTCCCAGTTCTGTAAAATTACAGACTTGCATAAAAAGTCCTCAAAGTTCTCTGTTAATCTAAACTTCTAACTCAGTGATGAATTTGCTAGATATTTTGGTATTAAAAACATGACTTAATCTGAATTTCTTTGATAAAATCAATACAGTGACTTTCATGGGATAGCAATATATTTTTTTTTTAATTTAAACTCAATTAACCAACATATAGTACATTAGTTTCAGATCAGAGTTCAGTAATTCATCAGTTGCGTATAATACCCAGTGCTCATCATGCCCTGCTCAATGCCCATCACCCAATTACCCCATCCCCCCAGCCACCTTCCCTCCACAACCCTCAGTTTGTTTCCTATGGTTGAGTCTCTCTCGTGGTTTGTCTCCCTCTCTGATTTCTTCCCATCCAGTTTTCTTTCCCTTCCCCTATGATCCAACTAAAGAGGTTGCCTGTTTCTTACATTCCACATATGAGTGAAACCATATGATAATTGTCTTTCTCTGATTGATTTTGCTCAGCATCATACCCTCCAGTTCCATCCATGTTGATATAAATGGTAAGTATTCATTCTTTCTGATGGCTGAGTAATATTCCATTGTGTGTGTATATGTATGTGTGTGTGTGTGTGTGTATCTTTTTTATCCGTTCATCTGTTGATGGATATCTCAGCTCTTTCCACAGTTTGGCTATTGTAGATGCTGCTGTTGTAACGATTGGGGTGCATGTGCCCCTTTGGATCATTACATTTGTATCTTTGGGGTAAATACCTAGTAGTGCAATTGCTGGGTCATAAAGTAGCTCTGTTTTTAAATTGAGGAACCTCCATACTATTTCCCAGAGTGGCTGCACCAGCTTGTATTCCCACCAACAGTGTAAGGGGGTTCCCCTTTCTCCACATCCGTACCAACATTTGTTATTTCCTGACTTGTTGTTTTGGCCATTCTGACTGGTGTGAGGTGGTATAGCAATATATCTTATAGCAAATGTAGTTCTGTCTGGAGTCATGAGGTTGTGTGCTGTCTTTGAAACTGAGTGTTGACTAGAAGTGTGCAAGGTTTCTAACTCATTTTTTAACTCTCCAGTCTGTTTAGAGAAGTTCAAACCGTTATTTT
Organism: Mirounga leonina; assembly: GCF_011800145.1. Lineage (NCBI taxonomy): Eukaryota > Metazoa > Chordata > Mammalia > Carnivora > Phocidae > Mirounga > Mirounga leonina. Next base: position 58,848,242 of record NW_023270451.1, read on the forward strand.
TTAGAATCAGCCATGCTGGATATTAAGCTGTTTCCAGCACTTCTTTATATTTTTTTATCTAATATCTACTCTTGTGGTGTTACTTAGAGAACCAATGAAGTCTTGAAGTAGCAAGGATCAATTAGAAAAAAATGAGAATCAGGTTGCAAGCATAATTGACCCTTCTAATATGCTGCTTAAAAGGGTTATCATCATAAGTTAAGAATCCCAGAATTGAGCTGGAGAAAGGAGTGAACCTGAAAGAAAAGTCTTAAGATATTTGATTGGTGCCATGACTAGTACTCAGTGTACAGTTGGCCTAGCTCATGGCATGATTAAGAGAAGCTGGAAGGACCTTGGTGGGGAAGGGAAAAATTCTTTATGTTTGAGCATGGCACATGAATTTTCTCAACTAGAGATTCTTCCTTTGGGTGTTAAAAAGCCTTGTATTTTTATAAGTTTTCTATCTAAATGCAAATATGTGACCCACAGATTGTTGAGACTTAAATATAAATTAAAAATCAAGACTGAAAAAAGTATCACTGTTTAAAAGTTCCATCAAAACTTGTATGTTTCATCTGTCTGTGATGTTGGCAATATATATATTGGCTTCTGACTTTGGTATAGATGACTCATCTGGAGTTTCAAAGCAATACCTCTTTAATTTACGGTAGGTTCTTTATCAGCTTAGACAAGAATGGCAGGTACTGTGGCAGGTGGACATTTTTCGGAATCCAAAGGTACCATTCACCTGAAATTCAATATAAACAGTGTCCTCTGAAGCACAAGTCTGTATCTCTTTAAAGACACTGTACTGATTAGACTCTGCAATAAAGAGGTTGCCTACTCATAAGGGGGATCGTGGCTTGATGTGAAATAAAAAAGCAGGCATTCAGTCTCAGGTCTACCCCAAAGTACCATATGCTTCCATGAATCTGGACCTCATCTTTGAAAAGTCTGACGTGGTTATGAAATAGATCTGTCAAGGAAGGCATGAGAAAGAACAAAATAATAATCCATATTGGCAATGCAAATACTCTAATTAATAAGGAAGATGTGAGCTTAAAAGAGTATAGACTTAAACTGAAATACATACATACATACCACAAGACTTCCACGACTGACATGACTGCCCAGTTGTGGACACTGTATAAAAGGTTAGTTGGTACAGTGATTCTCTTTAAGTACATTGGGGTAAATATTAGATTTAAAGGTAAAGGTACTTAATGTATAACTGTTTACAGAATTAAGTGAGGTGTAAGTTAATATTTAGCACCTCAAAAGAAGGGAAAAAAGATGATGTTGTCATCACTCCACAGAAGAAATTGTAACCCTTCACCCAAAATTTAGTTCAGATATCAAAACTGATGATTTTGTACAGATGCACGCGCACGCGCGTGTGCACCCCCCCCCAAGAAGGTATGAAAAAGTTTATTACTCATATAATAAGGTTTTCTGGGGAAAGCAAGCCAGGCACCCAAGCAAGTCCAAAAGTGGATTGGAAGTAGGGAGGATTTGGGATTTCATGGTGGTTAGGTAGTAGGGCTGGAGTCAGGGTCCCTTTGTGTGAGTGGAGCTTGCATGACTGGAACTTCTCACCAGTGAAAAAATAGAGAGCATCCAAGGTTACTTAATAGCTTGTCCAGATGTGAGTAAGGGGAAAGGGAAGTTATGCAGGTCAGAAACTGCTAGTAGTCAATTTTTAATGATTAGTACTTTTTATATCCTAAGAAAACTATGCCTAATCTAAGGTAAATTCCACCCCCCACCCCATGATTTCTTTTAGAAACTATATACTTTTAGCTCTTACATTTAGGTCTTTAATTCATTTGAGTTGATTTTTATATATGATTTAAAGGATGAACTTTTTCTTTCTTATTCTTTTACATCTGAGTATATGATTGTTTCCATGCCATTTGTTGTAAAGATTAACCTTTCCCCATTTCCCCATTGTGGGTAGGTCTATTCTGGACTTGCTGTTTCCAGGATCTGTATATCCAACCTTAGGCCAGTACTCCTTATTCTCAATTACTGTAGCTTTGTAGTAAGTCTTGAATTCTGTTAGTATAAATCCTACAACTTTATTATTATTTTCAAAATTAATTTGGCTATTTCATGTCCTTTGTATTTCCATATAAGTTTAGATTCACTTTGTCAACTTCTTAAAAAAAAAACTACAGATATTTTAATGACTATTGCTCTGAATCTATGGGTCCTTTTGGGGGGGAAAATACTAATCTCATCATATTCCATTGTATGTATATACCACATTTTCTTCATTCATCCATTAATGAATTCTTAGGTTGTTTCAGTGTCTTGGTTATTGTAAATAATGCTGCAGTGAACATAGGGGTGCAGATATCTTTTTGAGATGGTGATTTTTTTTCTTTAGATAAATATCCAGAAGTCGGATTGCTGGATCATATAATTCTATTTTGAATTTTTTGAGGAAACTTCATATGTTTTTTCCACAGTGCTGTACCAATTTATATTCCCACCAAAAATTATTTATTATCTTTTTGATAATAGTCATACTATTTCTTATTTATTTGCATTTGCATTTCCCTGATGATTAGTGATGTTGAGCATACTTCTCATGTACCTGTAGGTCTTCTTTGGGAAAAGCTCTATTCACATCCTTTGCTCATTTTTAAAATCAGATTGTTTTTGCATGAGTTCTTCATATATTTTAGATATTAACCCATTATTAGATATATGATTTGCAAATATTTTCTCCATTCTATAGGTTGTCTTTTCATTTTGTTGATGGTTATCTTTGCTGTACAGAAGCTTTTCAGTTTGATATAGTCCCACTTGTTTGTTTTTACTTTTGTTGCCTTTGGTGTCAAATCCAAAAAAGTCACTGCCAAGTCCTATGTCAAGGAGCTTACCCCCTGTGTTTTCTCCTAGGAGTTTTGTGGTTTCAGGTCTTCCTTTAAGTCTTTAATCCATTTGAGTTAATTTTTGTGAGTGGTGTGGATAGTGGTCCCCTTTCATTTCTTTTACATGTGGCTGTTAGTTTTCCCAGCATCGTCTATTGAAGAGACTATCCTTTCCCCATTGTACATTCTTGATGCCTTTGCCATAAAGTAATTGACCATCTATGTACAGGTTTATTTCTGGGCACTGTTCTGTTCTATTGATGTATGGGTCTGTTTCTATACCATACTTTTTTGATTAGTATGGCTTTGTAATATAGTTTGAAATCAGGAAAAATGATGCCTCCAGCTTTTTGGGGGTTTTTTTGTTTGTTTTTTGTCCCCAAGATTGGTTTGGCTCTTTGGGGTCCTTTGTGGTTTCATACAAACTTTAGGGTTGTTCATTCTATTTCTGTAAAAAGAAAAAAAATGCCACTAGAAATTTTGTAAGGATTGCATTGAATCTGTAGTAATAAGGACTTTGAGTAATAGGGACATTTGAGTAATAGGGACATTTTAACAATATAAGCTCTTCCAATGAGCACAGAATATCTTTCCACTTATTTTTGTCATCTATAATTTCTTTCATCAGTGTCTTGCAGTTTTCAGTGTACCAAGTCCTTCAGCTCCTTGGTTAAATTTATTCCTAGGTATTTTATTCTTTTTGATGCAATTATAAATGAGATTGGTTTCTTAATGTACTGAGATCATCATATGATTTTTTCCAATTTTATTGAGAAATAATTGATATACATCACTGTACCAGTTAAAAGCATACAACAGGATGGTTTGATTTACATGTATTGTGAAATGATTACAACGGTAGGTTTAGCTCATCTCTTTTCTTATATAGATACAATAAATAGAAAAGAAAAAAAAAGGAAAAATTTTTCTTTTTGTGATAAGAACTCTCCAGACTTATTCTCTTGAAACCTTTCTTATATGTCATAGAGCAAGGCCTGCTATACTCAACATGTTCTACATTACATCCCTACTACTTATTTATCTCATAACTAGAAGATTATACCTTTTTCCTTTACTTTGTTAATGTGGTGTATTACATTGATTTACCACATTGAGCCATCCTGGCATCCCTGGAATAAATCCCACTTGATCATGGTATATGATCCTTTTAATGTATTTTTGAAATTGATTTGCTAATATTTTGTTGAGGATTTTTTGCATCTGTGTTAATGAGGAATATTGGCCTATACTTTTCTTTTCTTGTAGTGTCCTTGTCTGTTTTTGGGATTAGAGTCATGCTGGCCTTGTAAAATGAGTTTGGAAGTATTTCTTCCTTTTCTGTTTTTTGGAAGAGTTTGGGAAGGATTGGTATTCCTTAAAAATGTGATAGAATTTACCAATGAAGTTGTCTGGTCATGGACTTTGTGTTGGGAGGTTTTTAGTTACGGATTCAATCTCCTTACTAGTAATTGATCTGTTTGGGTTTTTTTTCTTGAATGATTCAATCTCAGTTTATGTTTCTAAAAATTTACTTTTTCTAGATTTTCTTATTCATTAGTGTGTAATTATTCCTAGTAGTATCATGATTTCTTATATTTTTGTGGTATCAGTTGTAATGTCTCCTTTTTCATTCTGATTGTGTTAGAGTCTTCTTTTTGCTGAGTCTAGCTAAAAGTTTGTTTTGTTCATCTTTTCAAAAAAACAGCTCTTAGTTTTATTGATACTTTCTATTGTCTTTTTAGTCTCTATTTCATTAATTTCCTCTCTGATATTTGCTACTTTCCTCCTATCTTTGAGCTTTGCTCTTTTTCTAGTTCCTTGAGGTGTAAAAGTAGATGCTTTATTTGTGATCTTTCTTGTTTCTTAATGTAGGCATATATTGCTATGAACTTCCCTCTTAGAAATGCTTTTGCTGTATCCCATACATTTTGGTATGTTGTATTTCCATTTTCATTTTTCTCAGGATCTTTTTAGCTTCTCTTTTGTCATTTTCTTTAACCCATTGTTTTTCAGTACTATGTTGTTTAATCTAAACATATTTGTGGATTTTCCGGTTTTCTTATATTTGATTTCTAGTTTAATACCATTTGGTCAGAAAAGATGCTTGATATGATTTCAGTCTTTTCAAATTTATTAAGACTTGTTTTTTTGTTAAGTCTTAAATTTATTAAGACTGCTTAAATTTAATAAGACTTTGTAGATCATAGATATATGATCTATCCTGGAGAATGTTCCATGTGCACTTGAGAAGAATGTATATTCTCCTATGTTTGGATAAAATGTTCTATAAATGTTTGCTAAGTCCATCTGGTCTAATGTGTCACTTAAGTCCAATGTTTCCTTATTGATTTTCTGTCTGGATAATATATCCATGATGATAGTGGCATATTAAAGTCTACTATTTTTGTTTTGCTGTTTCTCCCTCTAGGTCTGTTAGTTATTTGCTTTGCATATTTAGATGCTCCTATCTTGGGAACATAATCATTTACAAGTGGTATATCCTCTTGTTGGATTGACCACTTTATCATTATACAATGACCTTCTTTCTTTCTTATTACAATCTTTGCCCTGAAGTCTATTTTGCTTGATATAAGTGTAGCCACCACTTTCTCTTAATTTCCATTTGCATGGAATATCTTTTTCCATTGCTTCACTTTCAGTTTGTGTGTGTCCTTAAAGCTGAAGTGAGTCTCATATAGGCAGCATATAGTTGAGTCTTATTTTTTTTATTCATCCAGTCACTCTGTCTTTTGATTGGAGAATTTAATGTATTTACATTTAAAGTAATTATTGATAGGTATGGACTTACTGCCATTTCCTTTGTGTAAATCCTTTGTTGTTTTCTTCCTTTGCTTTCCTTTGGGATCTGATAATTATCTGTAGTGGTATGTTTAGAGTCCTTTCTCTTTAGTCTTGAGAGAGTGGTCTTATGGGAGATAAACCTTGTCAACCATCCTAGCCTGTGCTCCTGGTTGTTTCTCAAACTTTTGTGATCAATCGAGTTGACTTCTTTGTTTTTTAGTGGCTCCTCTAATGTGTCAAGATGTGTCAAGACTCATCAGAGTTCCAAAGGGAAGCGTAGTCAGTACCTAAATGCAGGCTAGTTGGAAGCCAGACCCTCAGGCAGTGTTTCGGAAAGTATATAATTAGGCTGCTTCCAGGGAGAAACTGGGAGGTGACTGTTTTTGCCTGCTTCCTCTGTAGTGGGCCCAGATGTATAGCCAGGAGTGGGGATGGGATGCTCCTGAGCAAGCAAGAATTTATTCCTTGTTTCCTATAATCCTGTGGGACTCCTGAATGAAAGCCCCATTGGCTGGCAGAGTTGGGATCTGCCCTTTGGGCAGCATCCATAGAAGCTGAGGTGCAGACATTTGTACAAGCTCTTTCCAGGGAGATACTGGTCATTTGGGGCAGGCAAGAGGGAGATGGCGAGGAAGTGTCCACATTGAAGTCAGCCCTTACATGTATGCTAAATTAGAAGCTTGACCCTCAGACAACAGCTTTTTAAGTATGCCAGTAGATTCCTTTTAGGGAAAGGCTGAGAGATGGGCATTTTTTGCCTGCTTCTGAGCTGAGACCTGGGATGATAGCTGCAGTGAGTGTCCATGCTCATGCCCATTAATAACTGCTCCTTTGTTTGCTATTCTCTTATGGGTCTCATGGACACGGGCCCTGTTGGGCTTCAAGTGAAGGTGTTTTGGTAGCCCATCCCTCAGGGAGAGTCTTAAAACTTGGGGGGTGCTAGATGTGGGGTCCAAACCCTTGGCTGCTCAGGGAGAAGCTGGGAGTTAGGGGTTCCCTTCTGATTGTATGGCACTGTGTTGGAGTGGGGTTTATGGCAAGAATGTTTCAATCTTTCCTGCCTGTTTTCAGTGTGGGTCTTTTTTTTTTTTTCTTAGTCACTGGATGTGTAGGAGTCGCTCAGATAGTTTCTGGTTTTCTTTCAAAGGATCTTGCTCCTTGTGTAGCTGTTCATTCCATGTGTCATGGGAGGAGGGAAGTTCAAGAGTCTCTTGTGTCACCATCTTTGAAGACCTCCTCTGTATTTTTGTGTGTTTTTTGTTTTGTTTTTTGTAGATGTCCTTTCTTGAGTTAAATCTCTTTTCCTGATCAACTCAAAGTTTTTATCATGAATGGATGTTGAATTTTCCCTAATATTTTTCTGTCTGTATTGAATGATTATATGGTTATTTCTTCTGTTTTTTGCTATTTTTAGAATATATTTTTCACTAGATATAGAAATTTAGGTTGACAGTGTTTTTTCCTTCAGCACTTTAGGAAACTAGTTTGATTTTTTTTCTGGCTTGTATCCTTTCTGGTAAGTTATGTGAAGTCCTTATCTTTGCAATGTGTCTTTTTCTCTGGCTGCTTTTAAGATTTTCTTTTCATCACTTAGTACTCCCTAATTCAGGTAGTTAACCCAATCTGAAACCCATGCCCTAGGGATGGTCAGCTTGAATTCTAAAGAGGAAGGTCAGGCAATAGAGGCAGTTACTATAAGCACTTGTCTAATTTTATCATTGATCATCATTAGAGTCTTGGTTAATTAGTGTAATAAATGTCAAAAATGAATTTTCTTGGGTGAAATTAGTGACTTGTTAGTTGGCTTAATGTTAAAAATATCTTTTTGATTAAATAAATATTTTAATTTTATCACCTGGCTAAAATATTTTAGAGACTTTTAAAAAAGATTTAATTATTCAAGAGAGAGAACATGAGTGGGGGGAGGGGCAGAGGGAGAGGAAGAGAGAGAATCCTCAAGCAGACTCCCCGCTGGACATGGAGCCCGATGTGAGGCTCGATCCCAGTACCCTAAGGTCATGACCTGGGCCAAAATCAAGAGTTGGACACTTAACTGACTGAACCACCCACGCGCCCCTAGGAGACATTTTTGATGGATAATAAAGTATAAACATCTTGAGAAGCACCTCAAGGATAGTGCTTGATCTCTTAAGTGGCCTCTAACCCAGTCTTGGTTAGAAAGATTTCTGGTTGACTAATTCTGATGATATAGTAAATGATCTACCTTTAGAATATCATTATGTCTGCCTCAAGTGAACTTTTCATGAAAGATGTTGTTATATCATCTAATAGGATAAAAAGCTGAGACTTCATCAAATTCATAAAACAGTTATATGAAGTACTTGGTGTCTGCTTTCTAATGAACGCCTTTTAAAACAATTTGAATGTGAGACAAAATTTGACCTAAGATTCTTGCTTTTATAATAACCCAATAGTGAGGTTGAGGGAAAGTAGTTATCCCTCACCCACCTCTGATCAATGATGGCTATCATTATTTACCAAAAAGAACCTAAGAGTTGTGCATGGCCAATTTATAACAGACCCTAAATTAGTTTAAAGGTCTTTATAAAAATATTTATTAAAATGTACTAGATGAGGGACGCCTGGGTGGCTCAGTCATTAAGCGTCTGCCTTCGGCTCAGGTCATGATCCCATGGTCCTGGTATCGAGCCCTGCATTGGGCTCCCTGCTCCACGGGAAGCCTGCTTCTCCCTCTTCCACTCTCCCTGCTTGTATTCCCTCTCTTGCTGTGTCTCTCTCTGTCAAATAAATAAAACCTTTAAAATAAAATAAAATAAAATAAAATAAAATAAAATAATACTAGATGTGTAAATAGAAAAATAAGATTAAAAAATATGAAGCCGCCACAACAGCTTTTTTCTGTCCTCCGTATCCATCATCAAGGACACCAGAAAACTTGAATCACAACCTTGAGTCACAGAGTCAGGTAGATTCAGATCGGAAGAAACATTCAAAATTATCTAGTATAGCCTTTTAATTTTTCAGTACCTTTCCTAGAGACTTGATTAATTATTCAAAGGATTAATCAAGATCCTCCATGAAAACTTTCTCAGGTTCTCATGAATCCTTTGTTCTCTTTATTGAGCTTTAAAGTTTAACAACTTAGAGACTGCACTTTCTCATATGTTGACTATATAATAGGTTCTCAGTGGTACTTATATTTCATTAATTTATTTGATCTTTGTAACAACCCTATGAAGTGTAGGTACTAATATTATTGCTATTATTCAGATAAGGAACTTGGAGTCAGAGACTTAAGTAATTTCCCCAAGGTCATTCTGAGCTAGTAAATGGAGTAGCCATTACTCAAACCCAAGTCTGTTTATAGAGCCCAAACTCTTAACACTATATGATACTGTTTATCAATATATTAATTGGGATGATTTATGAGATAACACTTAACACAGGACCTAGCATAAAAATATTTTGATAAACATCTAATTTAGGAGGTAACTAATCTTTCCACTTTTTTTCCCTCTGGTTTGATGGATACTTTAAGCTTTTGAAGTTTTAATTGGCCAAGAAGTTCCTGTGAAATAAACTAAAAACTTCTCTTCTACAAGGGGAAAGGACTTTGATGGGCAGGAAATGATGGAAGTAGGAAAGAAAGACCAAAGAAGGGCTTGAGGAACCCCAAAGTTAAAAAAAACAAACTAGGGGATCATTAGGGACCATGGTTTAAGACAGAAAACATGTGGGTGCCGGTCAGTAGCCAGAGAAAAAGGCCATTGCAAGAGGCCTTATTTGGGTGTTCAGGACTCTGGATAGGCAATGTGTGTGCAAGCTGATAGTATGCACTTTCCACAGTGCCAATTCTTTTTCTTTGTTTTTTGTACTGATACCAATTCATTCCATTCAGTGACTCAGGAATTCTAAAATCCTAAATGAAAAAGATGTAGATACCTATTGTGGTGGTGGCGGTGTAGTGGTGAACATGGGAACTTTCTGCAGCTCTACTTGAGAGGAACTTGAACTGAACTGGGGTTGCTGGCTAAGCAAGGACGTCATCATCATATTTTTATCAAGTTCTTGCCAAACATCCATATAGTGCTATGTCAAAGGTTCCAAATAACCCAATTAAAACCAATGAATCAATGAAGTAATGATTAGTAGAAATTTATTATGCACACACCAAAAAGACAATTTGCAAGCCAGGAGTATTTCAAACCAGAACATAGAATGAGGCTTTAGTGGTATATTGCTATAAATCTGCTTATATAGGGAGAAAGCAGTGACTATTTATTCTTCACAGTGATTATTTACAGTATTAAAATGTGCTTACCTCCTATCAACCTTGGGAAACAGTTCGAGTTGTGCTTAGCATTTCCAGAGGCACAAGCAAGAAATTATCCAGGTCAAGCTAGTCTTGCAAAATAAGCTAAATTAAGCTTTGCCTACATGACTAAACTGGTTTTGTCTGCTCAAGGAACCTTCAAGACTGGTCTCTGTCCTTGATTTTAACAACTACTACAAGGCCATTGTAGTAGCTGTAATTTTTTTTCTCAAGATTTTATTTATTTATTTGTCAAAGAGAGAGAGAGAGAGAACATGTGCACGTGTGCACAAGCAGGGGGAGTGGCAGAGGGAGAAGCAGGCTCCCGGCTGAGCAGGGAGCCCGGTGTGGGACTTGATCCCAGGACCGGAGATCATGACCTGAGCCGAAGGCTTAACCCAACTAAGCCACCCAGGCATCCGTGTAGTGCTTGTTATTGGCTATTAGATATTGGAGGTAAAAAGAAAGAGTAAGGTATGAATGGCCTTTGCCTTCAAGTAGCTAACAGTACTTTCTGTTTGATGTTAATATTTGGAACAACATGGTATTTTTTTTCTCTCCTCAAAGTTCCGAACTCAGCTAGGATTAGCTGGATGAAATGTCTCTTCAGCCTGTGTTTCTTAGTTGTCTTATCCAGTTTTCTAGCTTTTGGTCCCTTTTCCTCAGCTTTGTTGCTCCTTATTCACTTCCTGTTCTGGTGTTCCCGTGTTCCACTGCTCCCTACCCCACGCCGTGCACCTGGGGCATCACTTGATGTTAAGGACTCCATTTCCTTTAGCCTATCTGATGACTTCCTTCTAGTTAAATGTAGGGATTCTGATTCCATCCCTCAGTGTTCAGCTGAAAATTTTTTTAAAAAAAGCTATTCTGAGACAATTTGAGGTACTTGATGATTATAGAAGGAGAGATTTCTGAAGTTAGGAGGTACTTTTGTTTCAAATAAAAAACCTAGGCCTAGAAAAGTTAAGTTTCATAAGGCCAGAGACACAGGTCACTCGGGCAGAACAGGGTGTTTTATTTCCGTTTCTGTGCTCTATTTACTGTAGCACAAAATACCACAATATATCACATTGAATAAGACAGTTCAGAAACAAGGAAGAAAGGGGCAGGAACATCCTGTCTCACCTCTCAAATTACCCCACACAGGTGTGACATATTTCACTAGTTCCTATTTCATTTACTTAAAAGGACAGTCTTGAACATTCCAGGGTAAATTGTCAGAAATGTGTGAACAACAAACTGGTTTGACCAAACCAACTTGTGCTGCTTTTGCTTTAAAAAAATATTTTAGTGAAAATATTATTATATTTGGACTTAAATACCCCTTGAAGGGTTTGTCAGGAAGAAAATAGAACATTGATTGTTTAGGTTCCATGAAGACACAGAAGCCCAGAAATCAAATGAATTTGATCAGCCTTTTTCTCCTCATAAAGAGAAAAAAAAAATGTCCCAAATCACTGGGTGGTCATCATAGATAGAATTCAGCTGTAAGCAAGAGTTACTTGAATATCTATAGACTGTTTCCGGTTCAGAGCCAAGCAGATACACCGAAACTTTCTGGATTAAAAGGGAAGCCATGTGGCTAAAAGAGTATGTCAGTTTCCTTAAAAAAATCTTGCTGGGATTTTTGTTAGGGTTGCTTTAAGTCAGTAGATTTAGTGAAAATTGACTCAATAGTCAATATTAAATCTTCATGCCACTAACATGCTGTATCTCTACCTTTATTTAGGTCTTGTTTAATTTGTCGGAAATATCTTGTGTTATTCAGATATTACACTTGTTACACACATTCCTGAATATTTTATATATTCGATGCTATGGCAAATGACATTGTTTTCCAGTTGTTTATTGGTAGAATATAAAAATACAATTGAGGGCGCCCGGGTGGCTCAGTTGGTTAAGTGACTGCCTTCGGCTCAGGTCATGATCCTGGAGTCCCTGGATCGAGTCCCGCATCAGGCTCCCTGCTCGGCAGGGAGTCTGCTTCTCCCTCTGACCCTCCCCCCTCTCATGTGCTCTCTCTCATTCTCTCTCTCTCAAATAAATAAATAAAATCTTTAAAAAAAAATACAATTGATTTTTGTATACTGATCTTACATCCTGGACCTTATTAAATTCACTTAATTAGTTGTAGTAACTCATTTGTGTATTCCTTAGGATTTTCTGTGTATATGATCTGTCGTCTGCAAGTAATAACAGTTTAATGTTTTCCAACCCAGTATGTAGACCTTTATTTTTTTGTGTGTGTAGGCCTATTTTTAATAAAAATGGTGAGAGTATGTGTCCTTGCCTTCCCCTGATTTTAGGGGAATGCATAAGTCTTTCCCCATTAAATATGATGTTGCTTATAGGTTTTTCCTAGATGTCATTTATCAGGTTGACGTAGTTCCCCTAGGATTCCTAGTTTGCTGAGAGTATTTGTCATAAATGAGTATTGCTTTCTGCATCTATTGAGATGATTCTATGATTTCCTTCTGTATGTGGTAAATATGGTAAATTGTATTGATTGATTTCCCCCCTCCCAGAGATGTAATTGACATATAACATTTTGTAAGTTTAAGGTATACAACACAATGCTTTAGTATACATCTATTGCAGAAAGATTACCACAATAAGTGTAATTAACACATCCATCAGCTCATAGCGTTATAATTTTTGTGTGTGTGATAAGAACTTTGAGTATCTACTCTCAGCAACTTTGAGGTTTACAATGTGGTATTCGTAACTATAGTCACCATGCTATGCATCACATCTCCAGAATTTATTTATCTTACTGGAAGTTTGTACCTTTTAACCACCTTCACCCATTTCTCCCAGCCCCTAACTCCTGCTTCTGGCAACCAAAAATCTGTTCTGTTTATGTTTTTATGGAACCTGGACTGGATCACCCCATGGAAGAACCAAGTGGCGCTCGGAGGTCTTGGAGGATAGGAGGTTTATTTAATGCCAGCAGGCTCAGAGGAGAGTGGTCTCCAAAGGTCTGAGCCCTGAGCACAAACAAAGGGGGCAATTTATACACTTCTGCTTCCACATACTTGGCACTTTTGGCGCGTGTGCGAAGCAGAGCAGGGAGAAGAACCCGGAAGAGCCCCAGGGCAAAGACTGGGACTCTCTCATTGGCTCGGTCGGCCGTCTTAGGACACAGATTTTCCTTATTAATATGAGTTTGGTTTTTTTAGATTCCACATATACGTGAAATCACATAGTATTTTTCTTTCCCTGTCTGACTTACTTCCCCTAGCATAATGCCCTCAAGTTTTATCCACCTTATCACAGATAGCAGTATTTCCTTCTTTTTTATAACTTAATAATAGTCCATTGTACATATATGCCACATTTTCTTTACCCATTCATCCACTGATGAGCACTTAAGTCATTTCTATATCTTAGTTTTTGTTTTGTTGTTGTTTTTATTGTTGTTGGAGACCCATTTAATGTGGACGCTCCAGGCCTGGGTAGAGTGGGGAGTGCCCCACATTTGGGCAGGCAGGCAAGGTAGGTGGGTCTCAGGCCCATACCTGACCCCAGGAAGGGATGCCGGGTGGTTGGGACTGGCCCAAGCATGCCAAGGGGAGTACCAGAAGGGTGGCCCAGGCAGGCAGACCCACCAGGGCACCTGTAGGCCAGCCCTTGAGAAGGTATCTAAGCCAGGTGGTGAGTCCCCAGGCCAGAGCCTTGCCCAGGGAGCAGGGTTGGGGCTGGTTGGGGGCTCTCAGAGTCTAGGGATTGGCACTAGGGGCCTCCCCGAGCTGCTGCTGGAACACAAGGTGTGTCTACTGGTTGTACTCAAGCAGCTCCTGGAGGTGGGTGTGGACGTGGTCATTCTTCTCCTCCAGGTGTTCTAGACAGGAGTTGATCTAGTCCAACATGGAGTTGATGGCAGCATATTCTGCTTCCCTGAAGCTGACATCCCCACCTTCATTGCCTGCCTTCACTGGCATGCCCAAGTCCCCATTGGGGCCTGACACTGCAGCCTTCCACACCACAAGGGCCTCCCAGTGATGGAACGTGAGACCCTGGTGCCCACAGCCAGTGTGGGGCAGAAGGTGGAGGTGATGGATTCATATCTTAGTTATTGTAAATAATGCTGCAATGAACATTGAGGTACAGATTCTTTTTGAGTTAGTGTTTTTATTTTCTTTGGCTTAATCACCAGAAGTGGGATTGCTGGTGTGTATGGTTATTCTATTTTGAATTTTTTGAAGGAACTCCTTTACATTTTCACCAAAGTACACAAGCATTCTCTTTTCTCTACATCCTTGCCAATGCTTGTTGTTTCTTGTCTTTTTGATAATAGCCATTCTAACTGGTGTGAGATGATACCTCACTGTGGTTTCAATTTACATTTCCTCGATGATGAGTGATGTTGAGTAGCTTCTCATGTACCTGTTGGCCATCTATATGTCTTCTTTAGAAAGAGTCTATTCAGATTTTCTGCCTATTTTTTAATGAGATTGTTTTAGTAAGTCCTGTGAATCCTTAAATATTTTGGATCTTAATTCCCTTATCAGATACATACTTTATAAATATTTTTTCCCATTCAACAGGTTACCTTTTCATTTTGTTAATGGTTACCTTTGCTGTGCAGAAGCTTTTTAGTTTAATGCAGTCCCACCTGTTTATTTTATTTAAAGATTTATTTATTTTAGAAAGAGAGAGCCTGCACATTCATGCATGAGCAGGGGAAGGGGCAGAGGGAGAGAGAGAAGCAGACTCCCCACTGAGCACAGAGACCGATGGGGGTCTTGACCTCACCACACTGAGATCTTGACCTCAGTCGAAATCAAGAGTTGGACGCCCAACTAATTGAGCCGCCCAGGCGCCGCGTATCTGTTTATTTTTGCTTTTGTTGCTTTTGGTGTCAAATCCAAAAATTTATCAAGACCAGTGCCAAGGAGCTTACAACCTGTTTTCTTCTAGGAGTTTTATGGTTTCATGTCTTACATTTAAGTGCTTAATCCATTTGAGTTAATTTTTGTATATGGTATAAGATAGTGGTCCAGTTTCATTCCTTTGCATGTGGCTGTCCAGTTTTCCTACACCATTTATTGAAGTCTATCCTTTTCCCATTGTATATTCTTGGCTCCTTTGTCATAAATTAATTGTCTGTGTATGGGTTTATTTCTGGGCTCTGCTCTGTTCCATTGTTCTGTGTGTCTGTTTCTATGACAATACCATACTGTTTTGATTACTGTACCTTTATAATATAGTTTGAAATTAGTGAACACGATGCTTCCAGCTTTGTTCTTCTTTCTCAAGATTGCTTTGGCTATTCAGTATCTTCTGTGGCTCCATACAAACTTTAGGGTTGTTTGTTCTAGTTCTGTAAAAAAACAAAACAAAACACAACAAAACCCACAAGATTTTTTAAAAGAATTACATTGAATCTGGATTGCTTTGGGTAGTATGGACATTTAAAAAAATATCAATTCCTTCAATCCATGAACATAGAAGTTCTTTCCATTCATTTGTGTCATCTTTAATTTCTTTCATCAATGTCTTATAACTACATACAACTATATGTAACTCTAACTCCATGTACATGTTTTTCATCTCCTTGATTAAATTTATTCCTAGATGTTTTATTCTCTTTAATGCAATTATAAAATAGATTGGTTTCATGATTGCTCTTTCAGATATTGTATTTGTGTATAAAAACACAACTGAGTTTTATATATTTATTTTATACCCTTCAACTTTACTGAATTTGCTGATAAGTTCTAACAGGTTTTTGGTGGAGTCTTTCAGGGTATTTTATATAGTACCATGTCATCTAAATAGTGACAGTTTTATTTCCTTTTCAATTTGGATGCTTTTTATTTCTTTTTTCTTGCCTGACTGCTCTGGCTATGACTTCTGATACTATGTTGAATAAAAGTGAAGAAAATGGGCACTTTGTTTTGTTTCTGATCTTAGAAGAAAAGCTTTTTACCACTGAGTATGACATTGGCTCTGGACTTGTCATTGATGGCCTTTGTTATGTTGAGGTATGTTCCCTCTATATCCAGATTATTGAGAGTTTTTATCATAAATGGATGTTGAATTTTGTCAAATGCTTTTCTGTATCTATTGAGATGATTATATGATTTTTGTCCTGGATTTTGTCAGTGTGGTCTATCATATTTATTTATTTATTTATTTATTTATTTATTTATTTATTTATTTTAAAGATTTTATTTATTTATTTGACAGAGAGATAGAGCCAGAGAGCACAAGTGGAGAGAATGGCAAAGGGAGAGGGAGAAGCAGACTCCCCACTCGAGCAGGGAGCCCGATGCGGGGCCCAATCCCAGGACCCTGGGATCATGACCTGAGTTGAAGGCAGACGCTTAACCATCTGAGCCACCCAGGTGCCCCTATCACATTTATTGATTTGCAGATGTTGAACCATCCTTGCATGTCTGGAATAAATTCCCCATGATCATGGTATATGATATTTTTAATGTATTGTTGAATTTGGTTTGCTGATACTTTGTTGAGGATTTTTGCATCTGTGTCCATCAGAGATACTGACCTGTACTTTCTTTCCTTGTGATATCCTTGTCTGGTTTTGGTATCATGGTAATGCTGACTGTGTAAAATGAGTTTGGAAGTGTCCACTGCTCTTCTGTTTTTTGGAAAAGTTTGAGGAGGAGTGAGTGGTCTTAATTCTTTTTTGAATATTTGGTAGAATTCACCAGTGAAGCTCTCTGGTCCGAGACTCTCTGATCCTAGACTTTTGTAAGTAGGGAGTTTTAAAATGATTGATTCAATCTCCTTAGCAGTGATCTATCTGTTCAGATTTTCTTTTTTTTTCTTTTTTTTTTTTTTTAAGATTTTATTTATTTATTTGAGAGAGAGAGAATGAGAGAGAACACATGAGAGGGGATAGGGTCAGAGGGCAAAACAGACTCCCTGCCAAGCAGGGAGCCCGATGCGGGACTCGATCCAGGGACTCCAGGATCATGACCTGAGCCGAAGGCAGTTGCTTAACCAACTGAGCCACCCAGGCGCCCTGTTCAGATTTTCTATTTTCTTTATGATTCATCTTGGGGGTGTGGTTCTAGGAATTTAATCATTTTTTCTTTGTTCAGTTTGTTGGCATATAATTGTTCATAGTGATCTCTTATGATCCTTTGTATTTCTGTGGTATTAGCTGTAATGTCTCCTCTTTCATTTCTAATTTTATTTGAGCCTTCTCCCCTTGTTTTTTCATAGTGAATCTAGCTGAAGTTTTGTCAATTTTGTTTATCTTTTTGTTTATCTTTTCAAAGAAGCAGCTCTTGGTTTAATCTTTTCTATTGTCTGTTTAGTCTCTCTTGCATTTATTTCTGCTCTTTGTTATTTCCTTCCTCCTATTAACTTTGGGCTTTGTTCTTTTTCTGAGTTTCTTGAGGTAGGCATTTATTGCTGTTAACTTACGTCTTAGAACCGCTGTTGCTGCTCCCATGTATTTTGGTGTGCTATATTTCTCTTCTTGTTTGCCTTAAGGTATTTTCTTTATTTTGCTTTTGATTTCTTCATTGACCCATTCTTGTTCAGTAGCATGTTGTTTAGTCTCCACATATTTGTGAATTTTTCCCATTTTCTCCTAGTAATTGGTTTCTAGCTTCATATCATTGTGGTCAGAAAAGATGCTTGATCATTTCTGTCGTCTTAAATTTGTTAAGACTTGTTTTGTGACCTAATATATGACTACCCTGGAGACTGTCCATGTGCACATTAGAAGAATATGTGTTCTGGTGCTTTGGGGTAGAATGTTCTTTATGTATTTCTTAAGTTCATCTCATTTAAAGTGTTGTTTAAAGCCAGTGTTTCTTTATTTTCTGTCTGGATGATCTTTCTAGGAATGTAAGTAGTATATTAAAGTCCCCTACTTTATTGCATTGCTCCTCTATTTCTCCCTTTAGGTCTGTTAATACTTACTTTGTATATTTAGGTGCTTCTATGTTGGGTGCATAATTGTTTACAAACGTTGTATCCTCTTGTTGGGTTGACCCATTTATCAATAGGTGATGCCCTTTTTTATTATTGGTCTTTGTTATAAAGTATTTTGCCGATATAAATATAGCTACCTCAGCTTTCTTTTGGCTTCCATTTTCATGGAATATCTTTTTCCATTCCTTCCCTTTCAGTCTATGTGTGGCCTTATGTCTAAATTGAGTTTCTTGTGGGCAGTATATAGATGGGTCTCCTTTTTTTTTTTTTAATCCATTCATTCTGTGTCTTTGAGTGGGGAATTTAGTCCATTTATATTTAAAGTAATTATTGATAGGTATGTACCTATTGCCATTTTGTTAATTGTTTTCCAGCTATTCTATAGTTCCTGTTTCTATTTTCTTCTCCTGTTCTTTTCCCTTGTGACTTAATGACTTTCTTTAGTGATATGCGTAGATTCATTTCTTACTATCTTTGCACATCTACTATAGGTTTTTGCTTGGTGATTACCATGAAACTTATGGTAAGTTGTCTCTGATGTCACATTTTATACCTTTTTATTTGTGTATCCCAAACTAAGTATTATATTTACAATTATTTTTATTACTTTTATCTTTTAACCTCATATTAGTTTTATAAGTGATAGGTGCACTACCCTTACTATATATTTTCCTTTACCAGTGAGATTCATACTTTTATGTGTGAATTCCTATTGTTAATTAGCATCCTTTTGTTTCAGCTTAAAGAAGACCCTTTCACATTCCTCATAAGGCTGGTATAATGGTGCTGGACTCCTTCACTTTTCTGAGGTGTTGTCTTATTCTTTTATTTGAAACATATTTCTCTGTTTCTTTATTTTGCTTTATTATCTGTATTGGTTTCCATGAGTTAGAGGAAACAGCCACATCTCCCAGTCTTGAAGAATTGGTCTTATGTATAAGATAAACCTTATTGTTCAACTCTCTGCCCTAGTTCTTAGTTGACTCTCAAACCTTTGTGATTGTACAAGCAGCCTATTTAATTTTTAGTAGCCCCTAGTAGTTGAAGGTATACTAAGACCAGTCAGTGTCCCAAAGGAGGGGGATTTCAGTCAGCACCTATATTTAGGCTGACTAGAAGCCAGACCTTCAGTCAACAGCTGTTAAAGTATGCAAATGTATACAGTCCTGTAGGACCACAAACATAAGCCCTGCTGGTTCTGAGAGCCAGGTGATCAGTAGTCGTCTCCTGGGAAGCAGTTTCTAAAAATGGGGCTTCAAAGAAGTGTACAAGCAACTTTCCATGAGGAACTGATGAATTGGAGAGAGGCAGAGGAAGGCAAAGATGGTGTCCCCTGATCTGCATTCCCTGAGAGCACCTATGTAGGCTCTAGGTGTGTGCCAATCTTGAAACCTTCCCCTAAGGCCAAAGCTCTAGGACTAGCAAGTAGACTTCTCAGAAAGATTGGGGATGTGTTTCACTCTGCTCTCCATGCTGTGCCTTGGGAATAGTAGCCTGCCAAGAACTGTCTCTTCAACTGTTACAGTCCTGAGAAACCAGGAATACCAGACCCCTGGCCACCAGAGCCTGGTGATCAAGGAGTATCTCCTGGACTGCAGCCACAAACACCAGATGCAAAATTGGTGTTCTGGAGTGCAATGGAATGAGAATGTGGAGATAGCACCCACCCTCCAAGGTGTCAGGAAAGGTTTTACTGTCAGCCCATGGGCGTGTTTTCAGATAGAAGCCTGCCCATAAGACTGAAGCTGTGATGGATAAATTAAACATCTCCTGGGTCTGTTTCTTCTTGCTGTGTCCTGGGGTGGTAGCTGTTTAAGAACCCTTTCTCCATTCAGTTACAGTCCTGTTGGACCCATAAGCATAAGCTGCACTGGGTCCCTAGGGCCGGGCAATGTAAAGTTCTTCCTTGGCAGCAGCTATAAAAATCAGGGCACCAAAAAAGGGTATAAGCTCCTTTCTGTAAGATCCCAGCAAGCTGGAGCTAGGCGGAAGAGACCACAGAGATTGCATCCACCAACCTCCTTTGTTCCCTTCAGTCCTCAGGGAGAAGCTCTGGGTTTTGAGTTCCTTTTCAACTTTGGTTCACTCTGCCAGGGGTGGAGTTTATGGTGAGATTGTGCCTCAGACTTTTAATACCTTCTCTGATGTTTGCTCAGTGTGGAAGGGTTTGTTTTCTCTCTTTTTTGCTCAATGTGAAAGGGTTGCACCACCAGTTTGTTTTTCTCTTTTCTTCCTTTCCCTTTCTTTTCCTTTTCCTTTCTTTCAGAAATTGTTCCATATATAGCTGTAGACTCAGTGTGTCCATGTAAGGAGGTGAGTTCAGGATCTTCCTATATCACCACCTTGAACCAGACTCCCATACTCTTTTGATTATTTTAACTTTGTAATATAGTTTGAAATCAGTATGATGCCTCAGCTTTTTTTCTTTCTTAGGATTGCTTTGGCTATTCAGAGTCTTTCTGTGGTACCATGCAAATTTTAGGATTTTTTTTTTATATTTCTGTAAAACATGCCATTGGAATCTTGTTAGGGATTGTACTGAATCTGTAGATGACTTTGGATAATATAGACATTGCAACAATAATTCTTCCAATCCATGAACCACAGGATATATTTCCATTTATTTGGATCTTCAATTTCTTTTTTTAAATTTTATTTTATTATGTTAATCACCATACATTACATCATTAGTTTTTTTTAAATTTTTTATTGTTATGTTAATCCCCATACATTACATCATTAGTTTTTGATGTAGTGTTCCATGATTCATTGTTTGCGTATAACAGCCAGTGCTCCATGCAGAACGTGCCCTCTTTAATACCCATCACCAGGCTAACCCATCCTCCCACTCCCCTCCCCTCTAGAACCCTCAGTTTGTTTCTCAGAGTCCATAGTCTCTCATGGTTCGTCTCCCCCTCTAATTTCCCCCCCTTCATTTTACCCTTCCTACTATCTTCTTCTTTTTTTTTTAACATATAATGTATTATTTGTTTCAGAGGTACAGGTCTGTGATTCATGTCTTCAGTTTCTTTCCTCAATGTCTGATGGTTATCAGTGTACAGATCTTTTACCTTTTTGGTTAAATTTATCCCTAAATATGTTACGGTTTTTAATGCTATTGTTATGGGATTATTTCTTTTTCAGATAATTTGTTGTTAGTGTATAGAAATGCTACTGATCTGTACCCCTGAAACAAATAATACATTATATGCTAATTAAAAAAAAAAAAAGAAATGCTACTGATTTGTGCATGTTGATTTTGTATTCTGTAACTTTACTGAATTCACTGATTAGATCTAACAGTTTTGGTTGAGTCATTAGGATTTTCTATAAGTCTTCTGTAAAGGGACAATTTTGCTTTTTCCTTTTTGATATTGATGCCTTTTATATATATATATATATATATATATTTTTTTTTTTTTTTTTTTTTTGCCTGATTGCTCTGGCTAGAACTTCCAGTACTGTGTTGAATAGGAGTAGTGAGAGTGGGCATTCTTTTCTTGTTCCTGGTCTTAGAGGAAAAGTTTTTAACCTTTCAGAATTGAGTATGATGTTAGCTGTGGACTTGTCATATATGGCTTTTATTATGCTGAGATACATTCCTTCCTTCTATACTCAGTTTGTTAAGAGTTTTTAAAAAGAATGGATGCTGAATTTTGTCAGATGCTTTTTCTGCATCTATTGAGGTGATCATATAATTAATATGATATATCACATTTATTGATTTGCATATGTTATACCATCCTTGTATTCCAGGAATGAATCCCACTTGATCATGGTATATGATTCTTTTAATGTGCTGATTGATTTTTGAAAGTTTATCAAGCCTTATATTCCTGGTACAAACCTCACTTGGATATAATGCATCTTTTTCATATATTGCTGGGTTCTATTTCCTAGTATTAAAGATTTTTGCATCTCTTTGCACAAGGATTCTTGGTCTATATGGGTTTTTTTGTTTTCTTATAATGTGTTTGGTTCCTGATTTTTTTTAATGTTATTTGATTTTTTTTATTATGTTAATCACTATACATTACATCATTAGTTTTTTTTAAATTTTTTTTATTTTTATTTTTATTTTTATTCTTATGTTAATCCCCATACATTACATCATTAGTTCTAGATGAAGTGTTCCATGATTCATTGTTTGTGCATAACACCCAGTGCTCCATGCAGAATGTGCCCTCTTTAATACCCATCACCAGGCTAACCCATCCTCCCACCCCCCTCTCCTCTAGAATCCTCAATTTGTTTTTCAGAGTCCATAGTCTCTCATGGTTCGTCTCCCTCTCCAATTCCCCCCCCCTTCATTCTTCCCCTCCTGCTATCTTCTTTTTTTTTTTTTTTAACATATAATGTATTATTTGCTTCAGAGGTACAGATCTGTGATTCAACAGTCTTGCACAATTCATAGTGCTCACCATAGCACATACCCTCCCCAGTGTCTATCACCCAGCCACCCCATCCCTCCCACCCCACCCCCCACTCCAGCAACCCTCAGTTTGTTTCCTGAGATTAAGAATTCCTCATATCAGTGAGGTCATATGATACATGTCTTTCTCTGATTGACTTATTTCGCTCAGCATAATACCCTCCAGTTTCATCCATGTCATTGCAAATGGCAAGATTTCATTCTTTTTGATGGCTGCATAATATTCCATTGTATATATATACACCACATCTTCTTTATCCATTCATCTGTCGATGGACATCTTGGCTCTTTCCACAGTTTGGCTATTGTGGACATTGCTGCTATAAACATCAGGGTGCACGTACCCCTTTAGATCCCTACATTTGTATCTTTGGGGTAAATACCCAGTAGTGCAATTGCTGGATTGTATGGTAGCTCTACTTTCAACTTTTTGAAGAACCTCCATACTGTTTTCCAGAGTGGCTGCACCAGCTTGCAGTCCCACCAGCAGTGTAGGAGGGTTCCCCTTTCTCCGCATCCCCGCCAACATCTGTCATTTCCTGACTTGTTAATTTTAGCCATTCTGACTGGTGTCAGGTGATATCTCATTGAGGTTTTGATTTGGATTTCCCTGATGCCGAGCGATGTTGAGCACTTTTTCATGTGTCTGTTGGCCATTTGGATGTCTTTTTTGGAAAAATGTCTGTTCATGTCTTCTGCCCATTTCTTGATTGGATCATTTGTTCTTTGGGTGTTGAGTTTGATGAGTTCTTTGTAGATTTTGGACACTAGCCCTTTATCTGATATGTCATTTGCAAATATCTTCTCCCATTCTGTCGGTTGTCTTTTGGTTTTGTTGACTGTTTCTTTTGCTGTGCAAAAGCTTTTTATCTTGATGAGGTCCCAATAGTTCATTTTTGCCCTTGCTTACCTTGCCTTTGGCGATGTTTCTAGGAAGAAGTTGCTGCGGCTGAGGTAGAAGAGGTTGCTGCCTGTGTTCTCCTTTAGGATGTTGATGGACTCCTGTCTCACATTGAGGTCTTTCAACCATTTGGAGTCTATTTTTGTGTGTGGTGTAAGGAAATGGTCCAGTTTCATTCTTCTGCATGTGACCGATTTTCCCAACACCATTTGTTGAAGAGACTGTCTTTTTTCCATTGGACATTCTTTCCTGCTTTGTCAAAGATGAGTTGACCATAGAGTTGAGGGTCCATTTCTGGGCTCTCTATTCTGTTCCATTGATCTATGTGTCTGTTTTTGTGCCAGTACCATACTGTCTTGATGATGACAACTTTGTAATAGAGCTTGAAGTCCGGAATTGTGATGCTGCCAGCTTTGCTTTTCTTTTTCAACATTCCTCTGGCTATGC
>NW_023270451.1:58886895-58914810 GCF_011800145.1 Mirounga leonina
AGACCCCGCATAGCCAGAGGAATGTTGAAAAAGAAAAGCAAAGCTGGGGACATCACAGTTCCGGACTTCAAGCTCTATTACAAAGTTGTCATCATCAAGACAGCATGGTACTGGCACAAAAACAGACACATAGATCAATGGAACAGAATAGAGAGCCCAGAAATGGACCCTCAACTCTATGGTCAACTCATCTTTGACAAAGCAGGAAAGAATGTCCAATGGAAAAAAGACAGTCTCTTCAACAAATGGTGTTGGGAAAATTGGATAGCCACATGCAGAAGAATGAAACTGGACCATTTCCTTACACCACACACAAAAATAGACTCCAAATGGTTGAAAGACCTCAATGTGAGACAGGAGTCCATCAACATCCTAAAGGAGAACACAGGCAGCAACCTCTTTGACCTCAGCCGAAGCAACTTCTTCCTAGAAACATTGCCAAAGGCAAGGGAAGCAAGGGCAAAAATGAACTATTGGGACTTCATCAAGATAAAAAGCTTTTGCAAAGCAAAGGAGACAGTCAACAAAACCAAAAGACAACCGACAGAATGGGAGAAGATATTTGCAAATGACATATCAGATAAAGGGCTAGTATCCAAAATCTACAAAGAACTCATCAAACTCAACACCCAAAGAACAAAGAATCCAATCAAGAAATGGGCAGAAGACACGAACAGACATTTTTCTAAAGAAGACATCCAAATGGCCAACAGACACATGAAAAAGAGCTCAATATCGCTTGGCATCAGGGAAATCCAAATCAAAACCTCAATGAGATACCACCTCACACCAGTCAGAATGGCTAAAATTAACAAGTCAGGAAACGACAGATGTTGGTGGGGATGCGGAGAAAGGGGAACCCTCCTACACTGTTGGTGGGAATGCAAGCTGGTGCAGCCACTCTGGAAAACAGTATGGAGCTTCCTCAAAAAGTTGAAAATGGAGCTACCATATGATCCAGTAATTGCACTACTGGGTATTTACCCCAAAGATACAAAAGTAGGGATCCGAAAGGGTACGTGCACCCCGATGTTTATAGCAGCAATGTCCACAATAGCCAAACTGTGGAAAAAGCCAAGATGTCCAACAGATGAATGGATAAAGAAGATGTGGTATATGTATACAATGGAATATTATGCAGCCATCAAAAGGAATGAGATTTTGCCATTTGCAATGACGTGGATGGAACTGGAGGGTATTATGTTGAGCGAAATAAGTCAAACAGAGAAAGACATGTATCATATGATCTCACTGATATGAGGAATTCTTAATCGCAGGAAACAAACTGAGGGTTGCTGGAGTGGGGGGTGGGGTGGGAGGGATGGGGTGACTGGGTGATAGACACTGGGGAGTGTATGTGCTCTGGTAAGCGCTGTGAATTGTGCAAGACTGTTGAATCTCAGATCTGTACCTCTGAAACAATGCAATATATGTTAAGAAAAAAAAAAGAAGAAGAAGGTAGCAGGAGGGGAAGAATGAAGCAGGGGAAATCGGAGGGGTAGACGAACCATGAGAGACAATGGACTCTGAAAAACAAACTGAGGGTTCTAGAGGGGAGGGGGGGTGGGAGGATGGGTTAGCCTGGTGATGGGTATTAAGGAGGGCACGTATTGCATGGAGCACTGGGTGTTATACGCAAACAATGAATCATGGAACACTACATCTAAAACTAATGATGTAATGTATGGGGATTAACATAAGAATAAAAAAATATATATACATGCCTGACATTAGCTTAAAACTCTCCAGTGACTTCTCATTGTGCCACAGATTCTGACCAGAGCCTACACCAGAATCCAACCTCTGCCACACCATCCCCTTCATCCCTTTTAGTTCTTCTCTCGGCCAAATGTGTTTCAAGCCTCAGGCTCCTTCCTGTTACTTCCTTAGGACAGTTGCCAGTTCTGTAATCCCTGGCTTCTACCTCCCTAGATCCCTTTCTTCCTTCACGTGTCAGTAAATGTTAGGTCCATGAAGACCTTTCCTTGAACTAGTCTGCCCTAAAGTAATCCTTCCTCCATGACCTTCCTCCATCATTCTACTGATTTCCTTTACAGAATACACAGAGTATCAAGTTATGTTGTTTCTTTATTTACTCACCATCTCACCCCAACAGGCTGTAAACTCCAAGTTGAGCAGCATCCGGCACATCCTAACACTTTATCCCTAATCCCTAGCACAGAATATTACTTGAATGAATGAATGAGGTCTGAAGCCACTCTGAACAAATGTAAACTTTTGAATTAGCTAAGGAGAAATATATTCTTGATTTTCTTGAAGTATAAGCCAAACCATTTTTATGGTATGGTGAGCTAATAACCCTTTTAAGGTATCAGACTATATGGGAACAACTAACAGGATTTCTGATTGTCTGTTGTGCTTTTCTTCCTGGGAATAAGGAAAAACTCTAGTATTTTTCCCCACTGAGGATACTGAAGCCTAGAGATATAAAGTGTCATCTTAGATTTGTGGTCAGAATTTGAGGTCATGGCTCCTGATATTCAAGTGTTATCTTCACTATTAAAGCAGAATAATGTGTAACTGCGTATCTCTTCTCAATGTATTTCCATAGTCCCCTCTAATTAACACTCAACAGACATCAGTCTGCAACTAAACATATTTATAGTAAAAACCAAACAAAGGATATCTGTTCACTGATTTTTTTTAATATTTGTGGGATGTTCTTTGAGAAAAATCTTGCAAAAGGGGTAGCATAGAATTCAGAAAGTATCACATAACTTCAGAGATTGACTTTGCTATAATGCGTCATAATTGTTCATAACAGGTGGCTAAGTCAGGTGATGGCTAGGGCTAGCCAACTGAACTTCAATTATTAAGTATTAACTGAAAAGAAAAAATATTGCATTTTTGAAGATTCAACCTTATCTCTCAAAATTGGCTACTTTTCGTAATCAGCTTTTGTGAAGTCTCCCCTTGTTTTCTCTTTTACATAAGCAACTGCAAAATAGATGTCTATTTTGTTTTTGTTTTTTTAAAAATCTTTTTTAAAAGATACTTTAAAAAAAAATTTATTTAAGAGAGAGAATGAGTGGTGCCTGCGTGGCTCAGTCGTTAAGCATCTGCCGTCAGCTCAGGTCATGATCCCAGGTCCTGGGATCAAGCCCTGCATTGGTCTTCCTGCTCAGCGGGAAAGCCTGCTTCTCCCTCTCCCATTCCCCCTGCTTGTGTTCCCTCTCTCGCTGTGTCTTTCTCTGTCAAATAAATAAAGTAAATCTTAAAAGAAAAAAAAAAGAGAGAGCATGAGACGGGGGAGGGTTAGAGGGAGAAGCAGGCTCCCCACTGAGCAGGGAGCCCGATGCAGGGCTCAATCCTGGGACTCCAGGATCATGACCTGAGCTGAGGGCAGTTGCTTAGCCAACTGAGCCACCCAGGTGCCCTAGAGTAGTCTACTTTGGAGACACCTTCAAGTTAACATAAGAAGAAAATGGAAATTGCTAATGTATTTTAGTTAATTTCCAATTACATGTCTCTCACTTGTTTCATACACTTGCAGCTCTATTGTGAGCATCAGATTGTAAATCCTCAGTATTTGTGAATTGATTATACTTTGAAAAGATGTTAGAATGCCACACGGAGTTACAAGATGCCTTATTTGATGAAGAGGGAGAGAAGTAGGAACGCTTGCTTGTGTTACCTCATTTAATGCTCATGAACAACTTGCAGGTTGTCATGACCCTACTTTACTGCTGAGAAATGTGTATTAAAGAAATTAATTTGTCTTAGACCAGACAGCTAAGAAATGGCAGTGCTTAATTCAGCCCTAGGGCAATTTATCATCAAAGACCTTACCCCAAGCCACCCCCACCACTAGGCTCCCTTATATTGTATTGACTTTGAAAGATTTTTGGCCGTGACCTCACATCCCAGCCTGGCCCATTCATGTTTACATCTATGTCATAGAAACAAAGGCGTCACAAAATGTTTTTACTTTGATAGACACTAGGACATACTGACATTTTCCATTCTACTTCTAAAAATTGCTAGTTGTGACTCACTAAATTGATAAAATGATCCATTAGATCTCTACCTGTATTTTGAAAGACCCCCAATCTAAATGCCTTCTTTAGACATCTTGCAGTCTGCCGTCCAATTCTTCCCTGCTAGAAAGATCTTCTCTGATTCATCCCTTGTGGCATAATCTTAAACACCCATTAAGATACTTGCAGATATTTTTCGTAAAGTTTAATATAGTATCAGTGTATATGTGTGTACTTCAATGTAAATAACCATTCTGGCCAAGAGAGGGCTTATAATACTCTTAGACAAGTAAATCATTCTTGGTATAAAATCGTACCTTTTGGGGGGTATTTATGAGAGAAATATATGTTTTGTTTACCGAACACCTAATTCTTAGAGCTCCACTTAAATGTTTTATTTAACACTTTCTAACAGGGGTGGGCCTTTCTGTGAACAGCTAGTGAAATACCAACAGGGAGAACACATTTTATAATTGAACACAAATCTCTGTTGCATGGATGAACTACTAAGAGCTATAAATAGAAACTACGGCAAAATTATTTCACTAATTCAATATTTTATTGATGTCAAAGCATTTTAACTTTGAGTTGTATATGTCATTTCATTAGTAATTTTTGAAGAAACACTTCCAGAAAATATCAACTTTTATCAATCAGTTGTGCTACTAGAATTAAATCGAAGAGGGAGTTAACTAAATTAATTTATTGA
Source organism: Mirounga leonina (assembly GCF_011800145.1). Lineage (NCBI taxonomy): Eukaryota > Metazoa > Chordata > Mammalia > Carnivora > Phocidae > Mirounga > Mirounga leonina. The sequence goes on from NW_023270451.1 coordinate 58,891,603, forward strand.
AGCATTTGCAGTTATATTCACTTAGGTACAAAACTTTTGTAAGAAAGATAACACTTTTATTGCATTATATAATTTCATATTTTCTGGAGTCATAATGCAAACTCTGATAAGCATAAATATACATAATGCAACCAATCAGCAATGTAACCATTAAAAGATTTAAAATGTAAAACTAGAATTTAACAGGCAAAATACTTAATATGGCTTTTAATGGAAAGTAACTGTTTAGAAATGATTTGTTATTGCCCCATTCTAGTCATTCAAGTGAACATAAAGTTATCTCTATTTAAAAGCCAATGTTGTACATTTTATAACATGTACGCAATATGCTTCATGGACTTTCTTAAATATACAGATATATATATAGATATAGATATAGATATACAGTACACTGACAGTTCTAATACCCCTGAACATGTTGATTAAAACTATTACAATATTTCTATTATAAAACTACTTGAAAAGTTGGCATCACCTCTTGGTATTGAAGTTCAATCCTACAGAATTGGAAAGAAAAAAAAAAAGCAACAAAATGTTGGTTATAAATACATTCTTTACAAAAAAATTGAATAGTGGTCCCGCACTCATACTTTATATTACAGTGAAAACATTGCCTTCATTTTAAGGTATTTACATCTTGTTGTCCTTGGTTTGTGTGTGAAATATACAGAAGTTGAGAGTGAGACTATTGTAGGCAGGCCTATTTGTTTAGTTTTCCTACTTGTTCGTTTTTGTGGAAGTTTCAAATCTCTTCTTTTGAGTTGTTGTTGATTTCTATTTGCCTTGTATTTCTGCTGCTGCTTCTGGTGTTCTGGGAACACTGGGTGACTTTGCTTCTAGGAACAGGAAGAAAAGACTTAACTCTTGAAACACCCAACTCAGTCTTTGATGGACTGTTGCTGCATTCGGCCGGTTGATGGCTGCTGAGAGGACTGACCCCCTGTGAGAGGAGAGAGCAGAACAGGCCTGTCACGTCTGACCTGGTGGCCACCCGCTAACCGCCGTCCTCACCTCCTGCTCTGTGTCTCTGCACCAGCATGGAGGAGAGTCTCCCTGAACACGGTTCTCCTGCAAAACCAAACAGCAGACTAGAGAGAGAAGAGGCTGAGTGATTAACTTCCTCCAGACCCACCACCTGATTTTCATTTAGGCCCTTCGTGGCCTCGTACGAGTCCGTGAATCAAATGTCACAGTCTGGCAGCTTCCTGAAGTCCTGGCCCCGAAGACATCACCAAACTGGATTAGTCTCTGTAGGCAGCTCCTCAAATATCAACTCTCTCACTTTGGGTGAGTCACCTCACTTTTCTGCTTTCCTGGACACCAGATATTAAATGCTCAGAAAGTATGCGCTGATGAACTAACTCTAAGACTGGAGCACGGCTCTGGGTGTTTCTTCCAGAGCAGAAACCATCCGTGCTGTAACAGGGGCGCTTCCCTCCTGCACAGCCACAGAGCTAGACGGCTGACGTGATTTGTCCCCGGTCTCAGAGGGAGGACGCTGGGCCGGACCTCGGGCTCCCAACTTTCCCTCAAGGTGTTTGCCCTTAGAGTGTCTAAAATTCTGCCAACCAACCAACGTGAAGGAAGGCTTCCTCTCTGAGCTGCTCCCCATGCCTCGTAAGCAGTTGATCCTCCTGACTTTCTCTCCTTTAATACAACTAAACAGCAATGGAACCATTAAAAGATTTAAAATGTAAAACTAGAATTTAACAGGCAAAATAGTTAATGTGGCTTTTAAAGGAAAGTAACTGTGTGGATTCCCCCTGGCCTTTGAATTCTCCTGGGCATCTTCCTAAATCTGGAAAATGGGACTTAGGCCTGGGCCTAGTAAGACCAATCCCAACTTGTAATTTGTTCTAAAACACCAGGAAACTCAACACGGGAGGCACATTTAGAAGAAATGGCATATTTTGCTAAAGATAGCAGCTGGGCGATATATGGAATCTATGAGCGAGGGGAGGGAAATCTGTGTCAGGGCCCAGACAGAGAAAAGGTGATACATGGTCCACCCCATCGTCTGCATCATGAAAGTGGGGGGCAGTGTGCATCATTACGGTCTGAGACAGGAAATGCTGACATGAAGTAACAAGAAGCTTCCCTTGCAGTTAAACATGTGCTTGGGGTGTGAGGGTATAACAGGAGGCCTGTGGAGAGCTGCTGGGAGTGTAAGAACAGGGCCAGTGACTGCTACAGAGTGTGCTTGGGCAGCTAAGCACAGGTTGGAGGTGTTTTCCCTAAGGCTAAGAGGTACAAGAGCCTGGGACTAGGAGAGTTCATGGTGTTTAATGCTTTCTGGGCTAGGACCCAAAAGTTCTATTCAACATAAAAGGTTACTTATCAATGTTGTACATATTAAGCTCAAAGAAAACTACTAGTTTGTATAGAAAAGTGCTGCACCCAAATTAAGTTTTAAAGTAATTTTGTTAAATTAGAGCAGTTCATTCAATATTGACTCACTGCTGGAAGCTAGGAGGATACTATAATCCCTGCTCTCTAGATGGGGAAGTTGGGGATGGGCTGGGGAGACAAGTAAAGGCAAACACTGTAGAGAAGATGGCGGTGAGATGGATCTTTGAGGAGGTAGAGGGCTGTGATAAGTGAACAGGGGAGAAAGGGTGTAGACAGACAGGAAGGTGTAGAGGATGGTGTAGAAATAGTGGATTACATGTAAGTTACACAAAGCTCTATCAACCCCTCTAAAGATACATTTAGAAACAAAGGGGCTGGACAAAATAGAGGACCAGGTCAAAGTCCAGGTGGCACCTCAAACCAAAACTATTATCAGAACCTCGGGGTGGAGGAAGCATGATCTGGGCACTGGGGTTTAAAAACAAATCCTCAAGTGGATTTCATTATGCAAAAATGAGAATTTCTGCTTTCGGGGGAGTCATTTGGTTTTCATGAGAAGAAAACCTATCCGTGTCTGTTGTATTAGTGATTTAAATATGTGCATTTGTTTTTAATTTAGAAGGCTAACCTGCCACCAGATTAATAAATCCCACTACATTCCCTTACTGTTGGAGCAGTAGAGAGTTCTGTTGTGACAAGTGAGGATTGTCGAAAGTGATTTCAGCTAAGCCAGAGAGCTCTCACTTTAAAAGAATTACTTCCTGATAACAGAAGGAACCGGGCATCTAACCAAGAACTGCGAGCTGAGTTTATCAGAAGGATAGAAAAGAAATGAGCCTGCCAAGCTTTCAGAAGGCTGTCCAATGTGTTACTTTGCCCTCTGCTGGCAGGTTCTGAAAAAAACACCTCCTCGCCCTTGCGGGGTAGCCCCTCCACCTGTGTTCAGTGTGCGAAAGAGGAGCTGTGCTAATACCCACCTCAACTCAACCGCGTAAGAGCCCAGAGTGTAAAGGAGGACACATGTTTTTAAAGGTCTCTCTTAAAACCAAGCTGTCCTGAGTTGCCCTGAGCGTATCCCACTTTCAGTACTATTTTTTGTGGACAGTACCTTATTGTAGCAACCAATAAGGTCCTGTGACAGAGAAATAGGGGTACAAAAACCTTGCCTCCATGAGGCATTTAAACAATGGCAGCTGGTCACGACCGGTAAACATTTTTATATAGGAAAGTGACTTGGCCCTTGGAGAAAGAGGTTCACGGTTTTTCTTCCTGGTCTTTGCATGGACTGACTATTCTACAAGGAACCCTAAAGAGCGGTCCCGGAGGCCCAAGAAATGTGTTCAGGAGGGACAGCTCCTGACCAAAATGTCTTCCAGCCAGAATTCACAATTCTCTAAATTGTTTTTGCTGTGCTTTCTAAACAGTTCCCAACTGGGGAGAGGGTGGGGGAGGCAGACATGATAATAGCAAGCCAGAAAGGTCTTGTCTTGCTCTTCTTCACAGATCATCATGTTATGTATTTTTTATTTGGGACCTCAGCCTTGCCAATGCTTCCTTCCCCCCTTCTTCCCCCAAAACCTACAGCTCACGTGTAACTAATTGGGACTGGAACCTCATGAAGCAGTGGGACAGCAGAGGCTGTGGTGAGCAGATGATGAATAATTTAATAGTCTCACCATGCTCACTTTCTAATCCTTCTCTCTGCAACCCCCCCCACCCCCCAGGTCTTCGTCAGCCGCCGCGGGAGGGGACAAGAACAGGATGTGAGCCACACTCCACGTGACGTGGTGAACAAACCACCTCTTACTAACAGCCTCTATGAAATCTGCCTTCTCACAAAATAACTACTGGGTAAGAAGTAGTTTTATTGTGTGTGTTCACCCAGGAGTACCATGCTGGGCCATCTCTGGGCTTTTATTAACCATAGTCCTCGCTCTGCCACTTACCATCCTGCCTTGTTTTCAAAGGAAAGCCTCTCACTGAAGCCAATGCGCATTATGGCAAGTTTAAAAAAAAAAAAGTCCTTTTTAGTTCAGTTTCTTAAGTTTTTTTATTTAATTGATAGAGCACAAGCCGGGGGAGCAGCAGGGAGAGGGAAAAGCAGACTCCTGACGCAGGGCTCCAGCCCAAGACCCTGGGATCATGTCCTGAGCCGAAGGCAGATGCTTAACTGACTGAGCCCCCCAGGTGCCCCCTAAAAAGGACTTTTTTTTTTTCAGGTGTGATAGATCTTTCTTTACATTATTTAGCCTGTTGCAATTCTAAAATGCAGGAAACCTTAAAGGTTCTCAAATGAATACATTTTAAAATAGAAGAACCAAGACAGAAGTCTCATTATATATACTTTTGACACACACAATGCTTCTCTACATCATTCTTTCAAGCTATTATCTAAACAGTGATCTTTCTAACCCTGATTAACTACTGAACACTTACTTTTACTCTACTTCTCTTTTCACAGCTGTGGTTGAAAAAGAATTCTGTGATTCACACTGAAAGAAGATTCGGGAAGTCCATGCCACAGCAATCCTTTTTTGTCTCATTTTGCAGGGAAATGGGCACTTACCTTCGGTGACACTGGCATTCTTGGATTAACAGTTGCTGAAAAGGCAGGGTTGTTTCCTGAACTATCAAACCTCCTTAAATCATCCCTGGAATCAGCAATCTGGAAAAGAGACCATTTATCAAGTCATAGGTACACACTCAAGGCATAACTTAAATTCACTATAGAAAATCTGCATTTTCTATATATGTTACCTTCTTCTCTGACCCTCAGGAGCTCCATGAACATACCCTCAAGGCCTATACTGTGCACAACAAAGACTCCAAGCCTTTAAGTGAAACTACCAGAAAATACATGAGAAACAGGTCCTCCTTCCTTAGAGATTATTTAAAAAAAAGTCAAAAGAAGGTGACCAGATGATGAGCCCTATAGAAAAAAAAAAAATCTGTCCTGGCAAAAGTGTAGGATTTTAATCATTACCTATTTTTCCAGTGGGTAAGTATTTCAGCTCATTTCCAGCAAGGTTAAATCAGACTGTCAATTTGACTTTGTCCCGGAGATTTGGATTGTTCAGATGTAAGAGTTAAGAGTCTTCCGGTGGAACCTCACATTATAACTACCTTCTTATCCTCCCTTTCAAGTAAAAGGCCTTTATCAAGGAAGTCTGGTTCAATTTGCTGCAGCTAGAAGAGTGCCAAGACAAGCTGAACTTGAAGCTGTTGACACTGCCTTTGAGATTTGGGGTCCACTGATTTCTATATATAGATCTCAATTTTCACGGCTTAAAAGGTTATGACTATATGCATTACAGAGGCCACATTTTCTTGTAAGGAAGGTTGTGGCTTTTCCTGTGTCTATAACACGAGTCTGCTGTGATGCTCTCTTACTGATAGGTGACTTGTATACCAACATTAGAAAAACAAAAAGGAAGAAAAGCCTAGGGAAACAGTGATGCCTGAATGCGTTGGGTGTGATTTGTGCTAATGCAATCAACATGCAATTTTAACCTCAGGTCTTTCAGAGGAGTTTTGAAAAGCGAGCTGTACTGAATAGAACTCCTTTTTATATAAAAGACAGTTTGGAGAAAGGGCTTTTCTTTTTTCTTTTCTTTTTTTTATTCTTATGTTAATCCCCATACATTACATCATTAGTTTTAGATGTAGTGTTCCATGATTCATTGTTTGTGCACAACACCCAGTGCTCCATGCAGAACGTGCCCTCCTCAATACCCACCACCAGGCTAACCCATCCTCCCACCCCCCTCCCCTCTAGAACCCTCAGTTTGTTTTTCAGAGTCCATCGTCTCTCATGGTTTGTCTAGAGAAAGGGCTTTTCTAAGCAAGGTAAAGAGGATTTGATTTGGAGCATTAACCATACTATTCAATCAGGAATTTCTTTCAGGGAGTGGGTGTTGTGATGTGGCTCTAAAGAATCTCTTTCCTGCCCGGGGAGCCAATCCATGTCCTCCCGCCTTGTACTGCTTACCTTGCTTATATCAGATTCAGATTTGCTGGAGCACATACTCTGAAGTTCCTTGACAAGGTCCGCTTCATCATCTGAACCCAGAGACAGCCTTTGTTCCAAATTCAATGTCGACGATAAATCGTTCTCTAAAGACCTAATACAAAGTTCAGAAAAGAGTTTTTCAAAGTGGGAACCACAATCCAGTTTTGGGGAGTTGGGATCGGGTAGGAAAAGTTTCTAAATATCCTTTAAAAGAGTCTGAAATGTCACCTGATGGCACAGTCTGGCAACTCCCACTCAAAATTTTATTCACCGAGAAATCTCCTTGGTTTAGAACATTCCAGTCCTTTTTTCTTCCCTTTCTCCAAGCCTAGATGAAACTTAGGACATGAAATACTGGGGAAGCAGAGGGACAGTTTGATACCCTGGAACAACTATAAATTTCAAACTTGGCTCTACCACTTACTGGCAACATGGCCACAGGTCGTATTTTCTTTTTTTCGCTTCCCTTAACACTTCAGTTTCTGGGTTATCTACATGATAGAGTTACTGGGGAAATTACATAGGCTGCTGTATATAATGGATTCAGCAGTGTGCCTGGCAGAAAGGCGCATGTGTCACGGTTTCCTTTATCCATCTTCTCTCTCTTTACAATTCCCCCGTCTGTAATTCTGTGAACTTGGTTCTAAATGTTACCTGTCAAGTGACAGGACACACAATTTATTGAGTTACAATGGAGAGCTATTTACACGCTGCCCAAACATTTCCATGATTAACCAAATCATCTTTTGTACCTCAAAATTTGTAAGCTAAAATAATTCCCTAGGAGCAACATAAGAAAAAGTGATCATTTTAAAACATCAGTCATCTAAAGCCTGTTTATCATGTCTTTATGTCAAAAGCATTAATGATCAAGTTTGATAAAAAAGCCATTAATACTTCTAACCTTTTCAACAAACTACAAGCAAAAAAGGCTTTATGTTAAGTTATATTGAGCTTAAAGAACATGTTTTTTAGTTTTCATGTGAAGGTGAGAATATGCCATCCCAAAATGTGTCACTTTGGCTGGTGGGTTATTTTGATCTGAAGTCAATCAAGACCCTGCTGACTCAAGGAAAACTTACCTAAAAGAATTTAGAATTTAGAAAGAGCTACTACCAGAGCTAAGGTTTTTATCTGAAATACCCCTGTCTGGCGGGGCAAGCATCTGCTCTTATCCTGTGATTCACCCCCTTCCGCTCAAAGCCCCAGGCCCCTATACCATTCCCTAGCTGAGGGTGACAATATAACCCTCAACTGCCTGATGTGGCCCTGAGTCTCCTATCTTTGGGGCTCCCAGACATAGGAAATTAAATTCATTTTTCTCCTGGTAATGTGTCTTATATCAATTTGATCATTAGACCAAAGAACCTACAAGAGAAAATTTTCCTACCATTACACATTCATTCGTTAGATTTCAGTTTAATACTAGCATTTGAATGACCTCTATTTTTTAAAAATATATTAATAGCATTATAGATGTACAAATAATGAAAACATGCATTGTTTGCTGCAAGTTAAAGGGAAACTTACTTTTGTTTTGACAGAGAGGCATTCCTGTTATAATTCAGCTGAGATACAGCTTTAATTTTGATACCTGTTTAAAGAAAAATGTAATCATTTTCAATAGAATCAATCATTGTCCTTGTGCATCTTGAACTCTGTATTTAAAAGAAACAGACTAGGGGCGCCTGGGTGGCTCAGTCGTTAAGCGTCTGCCTTCGGCTCAGGTCATGATCCCAGGGTCCTGGGATCAAGCCCTGCATCGGGCTCCCTGCTCAGCGGGAAGCCTGCTTCTCCCTCTCCCACTCCCCCTGCTTGTGTTCCCTCTCTCGCTATGTCTTTCTGTCAAATAAATAAATAAAATCTTAAAAAAAAAAAAGAATCATCTGGCTTCTTATTAAAAATACAGATTCCTGGGGGCGCCTGGGTGGCTCAGTCATTAAGCATCGGCCTTCGGCTCAGGTCGCGGTCCCAGGGTCCTGGGATCGAGCCCCGCATCGGGCTCCCTGCTCGGCGGAGAGCCTGCTTCTCCCTCTCCCACTCCCCCTGCTTGGGTTCCCTCTCTCGCTGTGTCTCTCTCTGTCAAATAAATAAATAAAATCTTTAAAAAAAAAAGAAAAGAAAAAATAAAAGAAACAGACTATGGACTCTGTTCTTTGATACTGTTTTTGGATTGAATCCATCTCTTGAGGCGTTTCTCCTCAGGAAAGTAGCTCTGGATGGAGTTCCCTGCATAGGATTGCTTTTATAAATGAACGGCCCCTCTCCTAAAATTGTAGGAGTGTTGCTAGCACAAATTCTCTCTAAAGAATGATTGTGAAAAGCTGAATCTATCCTCATGAAGAGGTCATCAGAGACAATCTCTACACTAGTTGCTTTGCCCATATTTTTGTTGTCATTGTCAGAAAGGGTGGCTATCAGATTTCCCTAATTACCAGATAGGTGCCTGGGCTTGGTCCCCGTCTCCCGAAGCCTGTGACCTGACATCATAGCTTTTCTGTTTTACATCAGGAGAAAAAGAGGCTGTGTCTTTACCAAACTTTATAATCACCCATCGTCATCTGTGTAGAATGCAAAGTGGTTTCTATTTTGATAAACAATGGTGTCAGAAAAACCAATAGCAACCCAAACATTGTAATATCAAATGGAACTATTGGGAAAAATATTTACCAATATAAAAAATGAAATATCCCAGTTACGCACAATTCTATTAATCTTCTGAATATGGTTTCATATTTCTAAGAGTATAACATTTGATATATCAAATATTAAAATATAAAATTATAAATTTTATACTTATATTCAATAATTTAACTTTTTAATATTTTACATAATCGTTTTCTGAGTTTGACTTAATACTGTTTTAAATTCATATTCACTTTATTGATTTTGTTTGTCCACTCTAAAGTATACGCTAACAACGCTTATTGTTTAGTTATTTGGCTCAAGCCAGAGGCTGGTCTTAAACCCTGCAGAAATTGTAATAAACTTGGAAACGACAGTGAAGAGCCTGGGTGGGTGTCCTGTTATTTGAGTGCTTATGGATTATTCCATGTACCATGGGATTAGAGTGGCATGGATGGAGGAAACAGCATAGGACTCGCAAGAAACAAAAACATGGGTTGCAGAGCCCCGTGATAGGGACAGACAGCCAAAGGTTTCTGAACTTCAGTTTTGTTACCTGGAAATGGAGAAGATAATCCTCATCTTAGAGCTCTTTTGCACTACATATAGGGATAGACAAGTGGAAGGTACAATCCTTGCTGCAGAGGTCATCTCAGCAGTCTCTATGCCTTAGGAGGGGGCTGATGTCTAATGACTTGACTCCCTGAATCAAACACTCTAACTCTGGGAAGTAATGGCAAGCTCTTAAAATCAGAATATCATATTACAGATACACAGCAATCACCTTAAAAAAGTATAAGGAAACTCTCATTCAGTGACTTTACATTCAGTCATTAAAAAAAAAAAAAGTCACAGTTTATGGACACATGCACGGGGTAATTACAAAACTTCAGCATGTATTAACATTAATACATGCTGTATTTTGCTGATTTTTAAGTATGAAAACATTAATGAACACAGGCAATTCTTCATGTTTCAAAATTTTAGGCATATTCTCTCTTTTTAGCAACTCTACTATAAAATGGGCATGATATTATACATAACAGAATATGTTGAGGGTGGGAGGGGCTCCCCAAATTACATATATGAGAAATGCACAATGCATATGAGGTTGGAACATCTTTTCATTCTTACTCAAATATGGATTTCCTTCAGGAAAGTCAATTCGTATAATTACTGATTACCCTATTGCCAAAGCCAAAAGGAATAGGTCTAACACCAGAGATAAATGTTTTAGCCTGTTTGAATAAAAACTTACATCTTCTTTTTTTATAGAGGATATTCCATTATATTGAATCTTTTTAATAATTTAGGAGAACATAAACCCTAAGAGGGCAGGAATTTTTGTGTTTGCTCTCCAGTGTGTAGACTAGAAGCTGACACAATATAGGAGAAAGAAATGTGTAAAACTGATTGATTCACGAAGGCCTTAAACTGGTATGAAATGTATCTCTATACATACTTTAAAAAATTTAAGGTTGGCTCAGAGATGACACAGAAAAGGAGAAAACAGCCTAAGTACAACTGTTGTTATTACATAGATTGAATGGTGGATGCCACAAACAAACGATTATTTCCTCCCAGATATTTTCAGAAATGTACCTACTACCCCCCGTTCATTCCCTGAGAATATGCATTGAAAACCTCAACTTTGTTGAATGCATAGTGAGAAAAGTAAAAGCACACTCACACTCCGAAAGCAGAGCCCGAGTGCCCACGTGCCTCCAGGCAGCATGGCCGCCTCACTTACCTTCCTCGCTCAGGCCCGGCTTGCTCCAGGACGGAGGAGAGAAGCGGCCAGACTTCTTGCGAGGACTGGTGCTCACTTTTCTCCAGGCACCACTCTCTCCTTTCTTCTTGCTACAACTGTTGTAACTTGAGACTATAGATAATGGGAAACCTCCTCCTTTGAAATCAGCTGTGTGCTGGTCCAGCTCTGAAACAACACAAATCATGTTTTGCCAAAAAGAAGGCAGTGAGCCTGCGTTTCATAGTCAAGTAAAATATAACAATTGCAATTCTCCAAGAAATATTCTTCAGAATCATGGCTGTGCTTAATACCCAAGCAGGGATGTTGTGACCCAGCAAATTTTACTTGGAGATCTGGAATTACTGAGCCAATAATTTAGAGAGTTCTCATATGATTTTACTTCTGTGTGGAATTTAAGAAACAAAACAGAGGATCATAGGGGAAGAGAGGAAAAAATAAAAGATGAAATCAGACAAACCGTAAGAGACTCTTAATCATAGGAAACAAACAGAGTTGCTGGAGGGCAAGGAGGTGGGGGTAACTGGGTGATGGACATTAAGGAGGGCATTTGATGTCATGAGCACTGGGTGTTATGTAAGACTGATGAATCACTGAACTCTACATCTGAAACTAATAACACATTATTTGTTAATTGAATTTAAATAAAATTTTTAGGAGGGAAGACTAAAAAAAATTTTTTAAAGTTCTGGGACAATGGTGCCAAAGGTACATTAAAGTCAAGATAATTTCTTTACTTCCGAAGAAAGAAGAGCTCCCTTATAATGAATTCAAACAAGTATTATGTAAGAGTGAATTTCCTCCCCTCCCCTCCCAGCACCAACCTGCATACCTGCTCTCTGGAGGGGACAGCCATGCAGCACGGCTTTATTGAGCAAGATGCTGAGAGCAGCTTTAACCACCGCCTGCTGTCCTTGGCTTGGGTGGTTTCTAGCAGTTGTCAGCCCCAGGCCCGGCTGTCTTCTCACGGAGGCTCTTGACAATATTGCTTCTTGAACTCTGGGTGCAATGATAGCATTCCACAGCTTAGCCATCCACCTTGCAAGAGAAGGGCAGTTGGCAGTGAGGTCCGGTCACAGATTACACACCACACCACGAAGGACGGGTTTGAAGAGCATGGAAAAAAACATTAAGTATTTCTACAGATATGCTGATTTTCCTAGGTAGTTTTGAAATAAGTGAAATTGGGGCACCTGGGTGGCTCAGTCAGGCGGCTGCCTTTGGCTCAGGTGGTGATCCCTGGGTCTCAGGATCGAGCCCTGCATCAGGCTCCCTGCTCAGTAGGGAGTTTGCCTTTCCTTTTCCCTCTCCCTCTGCTGCTCCCCCTGCTTGTACTCTCTCTTTCAAATAAATTATTTTTTAAAAAAGTGAAATTATCCAATATCAAAGATATTTGACTTTGCCTCAAAAATACAATGTTTTGCAGATGAAAGTGTTCACATGTCTCTTTCCTTTTACCTTCTAAGATCACTGAGAGCAGGAATCAATGCTTAAGTGTGTGTTGAATGAATGCATAAATAAAATATATGGAAGGGAAAGTAAATTTGCAGGTGGAAGTCTAGAAAGAAGATTTCCTGGAAATCGATGTCTAAACAGCTTAAACTTATTTGCCATATGTCCTTAATAAGATACATATATTTTAATATTTCTGAAATTGGGGTAGATCTTGTATTCAGTGGCAAATTAAATCTCTCCAACCTAAGGCAAAGGCTCAGTGTTTGCACGTGGGTGGGCTTAGCTCTGCAGAGCGGGGATGGGGTCACCAGCTGTCTCCCCAGATGGACTCTTTGTAGTAATAGCTGTAACAGTGGGACTTTACCCAAGGTTGGGGCATCCAACAGCAATTGAAATTCCTTTGTTGCAACATTAAAAAAAACACTTGTTTCAAGGCTGTAGAAGCTAAACCACATCTCCCAGTATAATGAAGTTTTCAAAGCTATTAGATATTGGCGTAAGCCTTTCAAGACTTAAAACTTTTGCCCAGGTATCAAGCATCTGTATATTAAGCTTCTCTGTTAATGTCTAATGATATGTTTTTCAAGAGAAAAAAGAAAACTGTAAGAGGGGAATAAAGACAAAAATCTGGTGTTCTGTACCATGTGTCAGACCTGCGCAAGCACTCCTAAAGGTATTAAGGGGTAAAGATTAAAAAAAAAGTAGCGCTTCCTGAACACAGCTGTTGGGAGACAATCCTCCATGGCATGTCTGCACATCGAGTGTCCACTTCTTGGCTCTCTTTTCAAGGATGTTAGTAATGCTAACATCTCTCTTGGAAGAGAGAGACAATGTCTCCTTCTGGAGAAGGCAGATTTGTTTTCCTTACTAGGATAATGAAAGTGGTACTTCCTTCCAGGGCAAAAGGCGGGCAGATTAGCTAGCAGCCCCCTTTAGGAGCCTGGGGGATTCTCAAGCTCCGAGTTCGGCAGCTGGGATCCAGGGGCCACTGTCCGTCACCCCCCCGGGGCCTGAGGCGCAGGGAGAGCCACTGCGTGGGTGAGGCACAGGCTGGGGCTGCGCTCAGGGCTGGAGTCCTCGGCTTCTGACCCAGCGTCACGCGCTTGCAAGCAGCGTACGCATCTCACAGCAGAGTCCCTGTAGTTGTTGGCAATGATAGGCAAGGCCCAGATTAGCTCCTAAGAATCTTGAGACTCTGGATGTGAGAAAGGCTTAAAGTTAATTGTAATACTGATGAAAAAAGAGGTGATCACATGAATAAATATATTTCTGCTCTTCAGCAAGAAAACGCTGTATACATTTTATTACTGTAATTCTTCCTTTCCCCCAATTAGCTGTTTTGAAATTGACCATTTGTTACAATAGAGAAGATAGATTATTTGTATGCCCTGCTCTCCAAAATGGATTTCTGCCCAGGATGCCAGAAAGTACAGAATCGATGCTAACAGTTAATCACAGAACCTTACTAAGCTGGATGGTGATACATTTTTTCCTCTTGATTTTCTATTTCATTAACTTTATTGTTAATATGTCTATTCTCATAAGCTGTTACAAAGGAAAACATAGTATTTAAGTATCATTAATAAAGGAGGAAGCTTTTTCTTTTTCTTTTTTTGAGAGAGAGAGAAAGAGAGTGGGGGGAGGGGCAGAAGGAAAAAGAATCTCAAGCAGGCTCCACGCCCAGCACACGGGGTTCGAGCTCATGAACCGAGCAGAAATCAAGAGTTGGACACTTAACCAACTGAGCCATCCAGGCGCCCCAAGGAGGAAGCTTTTTAATTCATCAACAGAATGTAAGCTTTCGTTTTTGGTTATAAGATCCTCGATGAATTTCTCATGTAGGCCTTTCGCAGGAGACACCGCACTGTATGTTGAACAGGACTCTGAGGAGACTTTTGTAACAGCTGGAAACTGCTACTTACTAGTTCTTAGTAAAAAGTTTCCTTAGGAGCTACTTAGCAACAGATGAGTCACGGTCATCCTCTGATGGGAAGTGCAGAGCTCCTTGGCCATGGCTCTATTTTAAATAGGTAAGTAAGGAGAAATAACACTTACTTCACTGTCGCTTGGGCATGTCCTGGGACTACAGGACAAGACAGGAAATACTTTGGCCCGAGAAGTGCTTCAGGTGTGCCCAAGCGGGCCAGGCAGGAGTTGAGCTGGCGCCAGACGGCCAGGGCCCAGTCGACGGTCTTGCACACGGGATCACAGGGGGAGGGCACCTGACCTCTGAACTACAGAGACAGAGAGTCCGGACGTGGGGCTTGGCTTAGAACAGTGCTTCTTTTAACAGTTCAAAAATGAAAAATACAAACATTTAAAACTGTAAAACAAAAAACTAGCTGAATCTGATCCACCTGAGGTGGGTGAAGGAGGGACAGCTAATACTATTATGTGTGTTCCATGAGATACAGATCTGTAGCTTATTACGTGAAATGAAAGCGTTCAGACACAAAAGAGCAGTAAGAAGACTAGGAAACCTTACACAAATTCTTAACTATCAGTTCTGGTAGAAATTATTATCCACATGCATACAGAGTACTTCACAGGGCCTTGCACATAGTAAGTAGGTGTTAAAAAAGGATTTTGATTTCATGAAACAATATTTGGTTAAGAGACAAGATGGTCCATCTAGATCTGTGGCATGTTCACTTTGTATTAATTTTAATTTCCTTAGGAGGAAGGTCTCAACTAAAATGCTAACTTCATCAAAATGTACAGAACTCTGCTGACATAAAGAAATTTGTTTTGAAATTTTTAAACATGCAAATTTTAAATAATAGAACGTAATATACATGGTTTGATGGTAGCAGTTCTTTTTAGAATTATGTTCTACAAAATCAAGTCCCTTTTTAGTATAGAGACTTCACAAAAGGACAAAGATTTCTTTAGTATTAGGAGAAATATCCTTCAATTATTTAGAAGTCAGATAGAGCAGTTAACTCAGTACTTTAGAAGAAAGGGATTCCTATAAATCTTGGTTTTACCAAGTTATTATGATATTAAGACTGGGGATAGTTTATGAATATGGGTATGTCCTACTTGAAGGGATATAATTTGGCCAAGTCAAAATGAAAGAGTGGTTCAGCGATCCTAGCAGCTCTGTTAAAACGGTATTACTGTGTTACATAAGGCCTTGGGAGCTCTTACGATTTCCCTTCTCTTCAAAAGAGGAATAGTTGTATTTCTCTGATACTCTTCCTGCAAGAATAAGATCATGTACTACAATTAATGATAACTGAATATTTACTTCTTAATAAAATTACAATTATTGTTTATTAAATACCAGTAGGATGCCTGGTATTGTCCTGAAAGGCCTCTTGACTTATATTCCTTTCAGGAATTGGAGGAAGAAATTGATCAAGAGCCGGTGTATGTCTAAGTACCCCCTCCCCAAAGATTTGGTTCTGTTAAACAGTTACAAGATTTCTGAGGTTTTGCAGGAGTCATTCATTCCCATTGCACATGTACCCAAGGAATCTGTTTTATTAACCTACTTGAAGTGACTCTTGGTAAGCGAAAGGCATTATCCCTCCTCCTTCCTATTCTTCACAGCACACCCCACATTCCCATTCTCAAACACAGTGTGGAAGTAAAATAAATCCTTTACAAACTATGTGTACCAGTGAGCTGGATGTGGGGGAGGTCCATTTTACCTGAAATAGTGCCACATCTACAGAATACAACTGGGACTCTTCAGAGGATAACATGCAAATTCATGAGGCCTTCCATATTTTTCCCTTAGGTAAACTATGGACTTCGGGTGATTATGATTTATCAATGTAGGTTCATCCTTGGTGAAAAAAAATGTACCATTCTGGTGAGTGCTAGACACTAGGCATGTATGGAAGCAGGGGGTATGTGAGAAATCTGGGTACCTTCCTCTCATTTTTAATGTAACCTAAAACTGCTCTTTAAAAAAAAAAAAAGTTTTTAAGGAAAAAAACTAGTATCTTTTGTGATTATTTATGTGAATTCTTTTTGGCAAAGAAATTTAAATATTAATGATAACATTAATGGAAGCATCAGTAATTTGCAAAGCTACACACCTATGACTGTCCTTACCTCACTTTTCTTCCTACTGGTGGACATGATATGATGGCCTAGCTTTGGTCAAAAGCATGTATTTATTACCAGCCAGTGGATTTTAACAGAGCTTGGGATAGATGATTTCTCTGATTAAATTAGGAATTTCAGATACTAACTCCCAGCACTAGTGGCAAGTATAGTTTACTGAATTACCAAAACCATTCCCACTCTATATTTCTCCCCACTCTCCTCCCCTGGTCCCCCACCCACAAACGCACGCACAAAGAATTTTGTTCAAGTACTTGGGGGAGAGCTTCCGTCTTGGGAAGGTAAGTCTAGCCACGATCTGGGGCAATAGGGTGGGCACAAAACCAGTTCTGATTAATGAAACAGGAAAAGTCTTCTGTTTCTGGACGTTTTAGAAAAAGATGTTTTCCTCCCTGATAAGGAGATTGAGAAGGCCTAAGCTCTCTTGCCCCTGTAGTGGCATCCAGGTTCCCCCCTTTGACATGCCTGGGTGTGGGTGTGGTGCCTGAGGCCCTGCTGACATCCTGCAATCTTGAGGGGAGCTCAGGAGACTTCCCCCAGACCCAGGACCTGACATCTCGGCAGTGAACAGACGTCAGCAACACCTACCACAAGACACTGGTTATGTGAGGGAAAAAATGCCTTTTTGTGAAGTAGGTAGCCTAGTGGGTGTTGTGTTATTTACAGCTTAAAATATGGTGATAGAAGATACTGCCCCCTCCAAATGTGGCCTGTGGTGCTGGATTAAGGGACGAAGTCTTAACTAACTCAAGCTCTCATGTTTCCAGTCAATCTCGACACCTCAGATCCTAGCTTGACTTAAGAATATTAATTAAATAGCAATGTACGAGGTTTGGTCAGCACTAATTTTGTTGTTTGGGAGGATACAGAATATTTTATTCCAAAATAATTGCCAGGAGTTATAATCACGCTTGAAAACGTGTCAAAAGCTAGGGAACTTTAATCTTCCATGTGAATTTTTAATATTTACTCTGGAGCAGTGTCAGTCATACGTTAAAACCAGCTTGAGTGGATGGATAAGGTTTTGAAGGCCCTGAGAAAGCAGTAGCCATTCCTGAAACGAGTGTTTAGTTTTCTGAGATAGCCTTCTATAGCCTTTAGAACCTGGAGAGACTCCTCGTCAAGAACAGTTAATTACAGGAGTAAAACCTATTTGCTTTTCTTTCTTTCTTTTTTAATACTTAACATAGTCCAGACACTGCTGCAGGTTTTATATGCGTCATCTTCTTTAACTCTGGGTTATCTAAAAGTTGCCCTTGCGCGAGGCTGCACGGTCAGCAAGTGGTAGAACTCCAGCCCGGGGGCCCCCTGACGCTCCCGCCCCTCCCCCTGGCAAGAGGCTGCCTTCGTTACCTTACTGACTGCTTTCCTCTGTAAGAACCTCCGCAGCAGTCCCTGCATGGGCTCGCTGTCCCACCGCAGCTGAACCCAGCGGAAATGCTGCTGCACCAGCAAGTCGGCGCCCTGGAGGCAGGCCTTGGTAACGGTTCCCATCAGAAAGCAGTTCTCGTGAAAGTAGTAACATTCAGCTGGCCCATTTCCTAAAACAAACCAAAAGCAACGGCCCAACCTCAACACGCCGTACGAAGAGACAAACGCGAAGCCCAACGAGCCTAAGAAAGAGGGACGTGAAGGACAACTCCTACTCTGGGCAGGCTCTTGCCACTCTCTTTACCTTTTTGCAAAGTCCAGGGGCTTTCGGTGCTGCGGTTTTCCAAAGGTGCCAGAAAGTCCCCCAGTAACTCAGACAATGAAGATTTTTCCAAATTCTCTAAGATGATAATGACTTTCTTGTTCACGGGAGACTGTTTCACGGGGATGAGACAAGCTGTGGTCAGAAACAGAACAGTGATTAAAGCTTTTACAAAAACCCCTATGAACTGGTTAAAAATCAAAGTCTGAAGATAGAAAGTGTTAGCGAAGATGTGACATAATCAGAATGCTCTTTAATTGCTGACGGAGGAGGACTCGAGTTTGGCATTGTTTAATACAGTTGGAAGTGGGAATGAGATCTTGCCATTTGCAACGACGTGGATGGAACTGGAGGGTATTATGTTGAGTGAAATAAGTCAAACAGAGAAAGACATGTGTCATATGACCTCACTGATATGAGGAATTCTTAATTGCAGGAAACAAACTGAGGGTTGCTGGAGTGGGGGGTGGGGTGGGAGGGATGGGGTGACTGGGTGATGGACACTGGGGAGGGTGTGTGCTCTGGTAAGCGCTGTGAATTGTGCAGGACTGTTGAATCTCAGATCTGTACCTCTGAAACAAATAATGCAATATATGTCAAGAAAAAAAAAAAAGAAGATAGCAGGAGGGGAAGAATGAAGTGGGGGAAATCGGAGGGGTAGACGAACCATGAGAGACGATGGACTCTGAAAAACAAACTGAGGGTTCTAGGGGGGAGGGGGGTGGGAGGATGGGTTAGCCTGGTGATGGGTATTAAAGAGGGCACGTTCTGCATGGAGCACTGGGTGTTATGCACAAACAATGAATCATGGAACACTTCATCTAAAACTAATGATGTAATGTATGGGGATTAACATAAGAATAAAAAAAATTAAAAAAAAATACAGTTGGAAGTGTACACAATGATCCACTACTAGATTCACAACAGATCCCAGTTAGGACCAACCCCAATTCCCACTGACAGCAGAATGGATCCATAGACGGGAGAGGACAGTGAACAAACGACAACAAGCATCAACAAACATGCAGGACTGTCAAAACAATATAGCAAGAAGCAAATCACAAAAGGATGTATATAATATGGTTTCACCAGGTAAAGTTCAAACACGGGCAGTACTATTTAAGGGAGTAAAGACAGTAAAGAGATTTAAAGTTAGTAAAATGATACAGGAAAGCAAAGAAATGGTTATCACAGAAGATGGACTAATGGTTACCTCTAGAAGGAAAAGTTTGTGAACGGGGATGGGGCACAAGGCCACATTCTGGAAGGCGGATATAATCTATTTCTTGGCCTGGTGGTACCTAAATGGTTATTTTATTTAGCATTATTCATTAATCTATAAATATAGGTAGTATGTATTTTACAGAGGTATATTTCATAATACAAAAGGTCAGAAATGCTTAAATGACCTTTAAATTACACATTTGTGAAATATTCATAAAATTATGGAGATAAGGACCTCAGAGAAAGAAGCTGATCCATCCTTTCATTTTACAGACCTCACAGAGGTTAAAGTTGTTTGACTAGGGTTTCATGACTGTTGTCGTGATTTTTTTTTTTTTAAGATTTATTTATTTGTGAGAGAGAGAGCAGGTGTGTGCATGCCTATGCCCACAGGAAGTGGGGAGAGGGGCTGAGAGAGAGGGAGAGAGAATCCTCAGGCAGACTCCATGCTGAGCACGGAGCCCAATGCGGGCCTCCATCCCAGGACCCTGAGATCATGACCTGAGCCGAAATCAGGAGTCGGACCCTTAATTGACAGAGCCACCCGGGTGCCCCAGGACTTCTGAATCTTGCCTTCGTGGACCTCCTACTGAAGAAGGGGGCACTAAACTGCATACCGACCCAAAACGAAAGATGGAAAGTAAATGGAAGATTATGATAATATGTAGGAAACGAGTAAGTCCATAGACAGAATGTACTTGAAACAGTGCTTAGCACCTACTAAGCGCTCAAATGTTAATATTGTAGTTAAAACGTGTATACTACTTCCTGCATACCAGTGAATTAATCAAAAATTAAAATCACTTTTTAAGATTCTAAGATGCCTCAGTCTTAGCCAAATTAACCTTGAGAAAAGGAGATCAATTTAAAATACTTGAGAGTATTTTATCAAGTATTTCACTTTCACAAATATTCATAATAGATTATAATCTAGTCCCCCTTGTTAGTCTAGACAAATGCATTTTCACTTTCAAAAGAACTCCTTGAACATTTTGTAAATGAATCTCTTCTGAGACTGAAATAGCTCTTCTGCACACTGTGAAGCTTTACAACTAGAAAACCAGAGACAGTAACAGCCACCTTTCAATCTCGTTGTTTTGTGGGGGCTGTTAACACTACTGTCTGCTGTGTGCCCAATCCCCTTCAACACAGCGATTCAGTAAAAAGTGCTAAAAATCTGTGCTGCTCAGCATTCAAATGCCAATGGCCCAGCCCATTTCTTTCAGAAATACATGCCTTGTGGAAGTATGATACATCTATAGTTCATTAAAACAACAGCAATAAACAAACCTTTTCTACCTGGGGATAAAAACCAGAGCAGGTTGAATAGTACATGTATCTGCTTTCCTATAACCAAGGACTAACGGTCTCCAGTTTCTCCTGGATTTGTGTTGAGGGTACGGCTGGCTCCGGAGGACCTGAAGCTGCTGCGTGCAGCCAGAATCTCTCTATAGGAACATGTATCTGCATTTCAACAACTGTTCATCTGTTGCCCCCTTGCTGTATGCCTATGCTAAGTGCTGTGGCATATCAGAGGGGACCGATTCTAACTGGGGGATGTGGCATTTTAAAATGTACCTGTTTCAAGGAACAGCATCTTGATAGGGAGACAGGTCAGGAGAAGGCCTTCCAGTTGTAAGAGATAGCATTGGCAGAGAATGGAGGCTGGGCAGGCCTCAGTCCTTCAAGGGACTAAGGCATCAGGTCAAGGTCAGAATAGCTTCAAGAGTGAAGGATGGTGAGCTCAAAGCTGAGACACACCTCCAGTCGGGGCTGGCTGAAAGCCTGGGATGGAGTCACATCAGTGGAATGCAATCAAGCAGCCACAGTTCTGGCATGTCCTCCTCCCGCCCCCCCCCCCCCCCCGCCAGGCTGCAGGGAACCATCCCCTGGGATCCATCCCCAGATGTTCTGACTTCACTGGTCTGGGCTGGGCCATTGGCATTTTGCATGCAGTCTGGGGTGAGACTTGATGATATGCAGCCTCAGAACGAGGCCACAAATGACAAGTGGAAGATCTAGAATGTTGTGTTGGAAGGGAGAAACCACCAGCTCTGGGAAGCCCTGGCAGTCTCTAAGGTGGGGGATAAACAGGATTGGATTCCCGCATTGAAATCTCACTCTGGTGCAAAGATGGCCTCGAGAGGAAAGAAACGGGAAACACACTTAGAGGCTCTGATTGCTGAGGTGAGTGCAAGAGGTAACGGGAGCCTCGTCCAGGGCCAAGGTACCAAACAAAGCTGTCTGAGATGGAGTCAGCAGGGCTGAGGGGCTGACTGACTTGAGAGAGGTGCAGAGAGGAAATGTCAGAGACAGCTCTGGCGTTCCCACTGGAGAAGAGGCTGTGCAGTTCAGGGAGGCAGAGCACTCGTGAGCAAGAGCACATGTGGGGCGTGGGTGGGGGTGATGGGTCAGGTCTCGTGGATTTGAGGAGGCATCCTGTCGGGAGATGTCTAGCAGGTGGTGAGACCCGAGCATGGGAGCAGCCAGGGAGAATTCAGGCTGGAGATAAAATGAATGCGTTCACAGAAGGGCCGCAGAGCTTTTGGAAACTGCTTAACATTCTCTTGGGTCCACAAGCAGGGGCTGTATGGCTAATCAAGTAATCGCCCATTAAATGGACAACCTGTGCCCTAGACAAAAAGGGGTTGGGGTTCCACCGCATCTTAGTTTATCCTGGTGTCCCATGACGGACTGACCCAGGGTCAAAGAGACTGGGTTTCTCTGATAAAAAGCTTTGTCTTCAACACTGCTAGTCTCATGACCTTATTTTTTCAATCACACCGACTTCTCTAACTACTTAAGTTCAACATCTTTAAATAGATTGGTTCAAAGGTAAATTTTATTTGCAAAAGAGCATGTGTCTCCTTCGGATTGTAGAGCAGAGTTTCAGGTCTAACCAACCCCAGGAGCAGGAAGTTTCCAGTTTGAAGGATTAGCCAGACTCCAATCAGGTTCCACAGAGATGAAAGGAGGCCACCCACCCCATGCTATAGCTGAAGATTTCTTTTAACCTGTTGCCAGAAAGTCAGCCATTTAGATTCCCTTGCCTTATGCTACTGCAAAGCTCTATTTCTGAAATGATTCTACTCTTTTTGTCCTTTCTTCTTCCAACTTGATAGGCTGTGTCAGCCCCACTCCTCTCCTGCAGATTGGTGATCCTAATCAGATATTTTGTGGCAAGGCTCGGGGCTACAGTCCAGTTCTGTACGCCCTTGTATTAAAAGTTCTGGAGAGTCAGTTCTAGAGCAACACTTGTTGGGTTAAAAATAATTAACCTATTACATTTATGGTTAAATCCAAACTCCTTTGTGTCTAAAGTGACAAGTCCATAATCTCCCCCTTAGAATGGAAAACAGCCTGTCTTTCACAGTCCACTAAAACAAGGCTCTGCAGGGATAATGCTCTGAGTCCAGATGAGAAGCAAGGGACAAACCTTCCAAGAGCCTCAAGTAATGCAGAGTCCAAGGAGGTGAACAAAGTTATGTGGACTCCAATGACCATATTCTCCTACTATTATTATGGTAATTCTATCTTTATTACTTCCAAAAAGGAAAGTTCTCTCAAGAATTCAAAGCGTTACTTTAAAATACCAATCTGGTGTTAAAAATTTTTTTTTTTTTACTACTTACTGTCACATGTAATTTTAAAAATTATCTGTCTTGCTGATTTAACAACATACCTTACTTACACTGAGGCAAAATTTGATCCAATTCTAATACACATTCACACCCTTTTTACCAAACAGAGCCATATGCTGTGACTCTCTCTCACAAAAGGCAATATGAAAAGGAAGATGTTATTTTTTATTTTTTATTTTTTTAAAGATTTTATTTATTTATTTGAGAGAGAGAGAGAATGAGAGACAGAGAGCATGAGAGGGAGGAGGGTCAGGGGGAGAAGCAGACTCCCTGCCAAACAGGGAGCCCGATGCGGGACTCGATCCCGGGACTCCAGGATCATGACCTGAGCCGAAGGCAGTCGCTTAACCAACTGAGCCACCCAGGC